>NW_015177028.1:626074-627417 GCF_001447785.1 Gekko japonicus | reverse complement strand
GTTTAACAAAGTTCTCATTAAAGTTAAGCTTTTTGGTTAACATTCAAGAAAAAAAATTCTCAGACTAGGAGAAAGCTGCCTAATGAATGTCACTCTTTCTTCAAAACCCAAAGGGATAAGCATGTATAAAGATATACAACACTTACTTTAACGTTTCAAAAACTAATAAACAAAATATCATCTTTCCACAAAATAGAGAAAAGCTTTTAAAAAGTGCAGATTTTATATTAGGTGTAATTCAGGTATTTGCTGCAATTGTTTTGTGTGTAACACGCAGGAGGAGTGTGGCCTGAAAGGCGTTTTTCTAAAACAGAGACAGAGCGTTTCCTGATGAGCTGCTGAAGGCAGGAAGAAAAGGGTGTAGCAGCAGAGAGCTGCTTGCTGATAGGAGAGAGTGAATTTGGAGCAGTTTCTCTGTTGGGGCTGCCAATCTCCTGGGGATCTCCCAGAATGACGAGTCATCTCCAGACTGCAGGGATCAGCTTCCCTGGGGGGGAAATACGGCCACTGTGGAGGGTGGACTCTATATACCTTGCTGAGGTCCCTCCCCACCCCAGGCTCTCTATTCCCAAATTTATCCAGGAATTTCCCAACCCAGAAATGGCAACCCTGTGACTCTGACAGAAGGTGAATTGAGCTAGAATATTAAAAGCCAATCAAGTCCCTTTTGGGGAAGAAATTACAGTGCTGCTTCTGCTGCTGTTTGAGTGTTGTGCTACAATGATGAGAACGTCATTACATTAACAGCTGAGCATATAACCATTCTCGAGGCAGGAATTTGAAAGATGATTTTTTAAAATGTTGTTTTGTACACAAAAGACTTCCATTAGGGGTTAAACATGAAGCAACAGGTATAGGCACAACTAGGTAGGTTGGGCTCTTCTGCAAGAGCTGAAAGGGCTGCCTCCCTGTAATCTGACACAGAGGTAGGACAGGTAGACTCCTGAAGAAAGCCAGACAGCAGTGCGTAAAAACTGGAATTTCTGGTCTAGCAGACTCCTGTACCAGTTGCCCTGGTAGGGATGTGGCTGCTCATGTTGGTCACAATTGACAGCAAATGGGAGGCAGGGCAAGTGGGAGGAGGAGAGGTCACGTCTTGCAATAAGGCCGCTTTTGGGTTCAGAGGCTGACAGAAGTATATAGTCTTCAGGCCCCTCGGGTAAGAGAAGAGAGTGCTGTCTCCTCGTGCCAAGGGTGTGAGGCACAAGGTGGGTGAGCTGGGTGGGACCTTCGAGGCCTTGCTGTCTCTCGGATTGTATGACTGGGCTGCTGCCATTTTCATTCTTTGGCCAGTGCGGGAGGGCACCCAGCAGCCTCAGTATCCAGCCACAATTGAGAGGAGA
>NW_015177028.1:614387-626031 GCF_001447785.1 Gekko japonicus | reverse complement strand
AGGAAGGGTCTCTTTGGGGTACCAATCCAAGGGCAGAGTCCTTGGAGGGAAGGCTTCTAGAGGGTCAAGAAGTGGCTGTCGGCATTTTGATATGCTGTGCTGAAAAGTTGCATGGTCATGGTGTGTTCTTGGGGGTGGTGGTACATAGCTGGTGCATAGTGGAGAAGGGCTGAATCGCTCCCAGGTTATTCAGCTAAAGATTTTGGTGGTAATAGAGTACGTGTGTGTGTGTGTGTGTGTGTGTGTGTGTGTGTGTGTGTGTGTGTGAGGAGTCCTCCTAGCTTTTTCTTCTGAAGATCTGGTGAGGCTTTGTCCTGCTCAGCGGGTTTGGAAACAAGTCCCAGGCCACAACAGGTCCCTCATCAAGGGTTCTAGGGGCTCTAATCCAAAGTCAAAATCCAGGGTCCAATAGCACAGCCCAGAATCATAGTCCAGGGTCAAGTAGCATTGTTACGAGAGCTTAAACAAAGCAGGTAACTGGCAGGATCATCAGCAGGGTGGCAGGCAAATGAAGGCTGCAGCCTTATACAGGGAGTTGCCCTACAGGGGTGGCTGGGTCAGGGCCGGCCCGAGGTTTTTTCGCGCCCTAGGCGGGGCTAGCTTGTGGTGCCCCCCCCCATGTTTGAGCTGCCGCTAACCCTCCTCCCGGGCCGGCGGCAGCTGCTTTATTATATATGTTAGAAATATATTCTAAAGAAGGAAAGGGGAAAGAAACGAAAGCTAGGGGCTTAAATGAGAATTGGGACACAAGAAGGCCAAAGAACAGGGAAGGAGGAAGGGCATTCTCAGGTGGCCTCCTGGGGCTGAGGAGGGGATCCCTTCCCGGAGATTTCCCTGGGCGGTGAGAAAGCCCTGGCGGAGAGCAGCTTCCCCAGCCAGACCACCCGCCTGCCGCCCCTCACCTACACGGCCGCTTCTCGCTGGAGCCGGCCTCCTCCTCCTCCTCGTCGAGCGGTGCCAACAGCACCCCGCTGTGGCCCGAGCCCCTCTTCAGCCTGGTGAGCGGCCTGGTGGGCGGCCTGGTGGGTGGCCTGGTGGGCATGGCCAACCAAGCACCCCTCTCCTTCCCAGAGGCATCGAGCCAGCCCTTCCCCAGCCCATTGGGCTCCTCACTGCAGTTCGCGCTGCCCGCCTACCCGCCGGTGGCCAAGGGCTCCTTCCAGCTGCCCATCATCCCGGACTACCTGTTCCCACAGCAGTCGCCGGCACCAGGTGAGCTGGGCAGTCTGGAGCAGAAGCCCTTCCCCAGCCCGCTGCCCTCGCTCACGCCGCTCTCCACCATCAAGGCCTTCGCAGCGCAGAGCGGCGGTGGTGGCGGGGGCCAGCAGGAGCATAAGAGCTTCTTCCTCGCCGACCCATCGTCATGCGGGGGGGGGGGGGGAAGAGGCAGCGGTGGCCAGGGCATGCGGCGCGAGCTTTTGGCAGGGGTGGGGGGCTCAGTCCGGCGCCCCCATGATGGCCCCGCACTCTAGGTGAGAGTCTAGCTCGCCTAGTGAGCGAGCCGGCCCTGGGCTGGGTTCCATATCAAACTTCTCCTCACATGGTAATCATAGGAGTATTGGGGCCCAGATTCAGTGGTGACTTATTTGTCTTTCCGAGCATTTCCTTAGCAGAGGAGAGTCCTCAGGCCGCCAAGCGCACACTCTTGCAGCTGGTCAATGCCTTAGCCCTTTGCTTTCTCTACTCCTGAGGAGCTTTGGGAGACTGTGGTGGGTCTGGTTGTGGGCAGGTTCATGCAGGGACCTCCAGGCCTGAGGGGCCCTGCTGGCTCAGAGGGCAGTGTGGGTGCTTGCTCAGGTTCCCGTTGGGGGGAGCACTGGAAAGTCCTTCTCACTTGGAAGGTCTCCGAAGCAGTGTTCCCTCTGAGTTAATGTGAGCTAGCTCACTGTTTTTAAGCCTCCGGCTTACCCGTTTTTGTCTCAGCTCAGAAAGGAGGGCTCCGGAGCAAACTAATTTACTCACTCACAGCTTCAATGTCAGTAGCTCACAAAGTAGGATTTTTGCTCACAGGACTCCACAGCTTAGAGGGAGAGCCTTGCTTTTCTAAGGCAGGGCTTGGGGGCAGGTTGCCCTCCTCCGAGGACTCCTCTTCCCATGCTGACCCAGGGCAGTCCATGACAGTCTTCCCCGAAGACATACAGAAGCCCAGGCTAAGGACAAAAAGAAGAAGAAGAGAAGAGATTGGATTTATACCCCGCCCTTCACTTGGAGTCTCAGAGCGGCTTACAAACTCCTTTCCCTTCCCCTCCCCACAACAGACACCCTGTGAGGTGGGTGGGGCTGAGAGAACTCTGACACAAACTGCTCTTTTTCAAGGACAGCTTGTGACTGACCCAAGGTCACATCAACAGGTGCAAGTGGAGGAGTGGGGAATCAAACCCGGTTCTCCCAGATTAGAGTCCGCGCACTTAACCACTACACCAAAAGAGGTGGCTCCTGGCTCCCCAGCTCCCCAAAGCCAGCAGCAAGTGTAAGAAAGTTAAGACCTTAATCAACACTCAGAATTATATAATTGCATGACAAATCAGAACTTGAATCTAGAATTACAATATTTTTTTTCTTCCTTGTCTTATTTATTTCTTTATTAGGCATTCAGAGTTGGATGAAGCTCAAATCTTAAAATAGGCAGTGACCTGAAAGAGACCCCTAAATAGTGAGAGTAGATGTATGGATGAAATATCTGAATTGCTACTGAAACACCAGAATTAACCACGTTTTCTGGGTAATCACGAGCCATCTCTGTGTAATAGCACACCTTGGCACTTGTCCTTTTCCCCCTGCCCTTACTTGGGTGCAGGTTGTTCTACAATACCATATAGGTTATCTCCGTAATGTTTTGGGTACTATTGAGGAGCCGTCCCCAGTTTTTGAATGGTTTTAACTGCCTCCTACATCTAGGAATTGATTAATAGATACAACCCAAGCTATTTCTAGGAATGTCACAATGCTGTTTGTTTGCGTGCTTTGCACAGGGATAATTAAACAGAAAAGGCATGTAGCACATTCATCTGAATGCTGGGCATCAGAGTAATAGTAAAGGCTAATGTTAAGATAGAGTAGGTGTTTGGTGAGGTAGTTGTTCGCTGAATTACTATTCTGGTGATAAACTATAGATGCATCCACTGGGAGTAAAGGGTGCTCATTTGAGTTTGAATCCCTTGGTACATGATTCTGAGATATTGATAGTGTTCTTCTTTTAATTTTAGTCCTTTATACTGTGAGGTCTCTCAGCCTGGGACTGGTTCTCAAGATGGCTAACAGATATGAACCTGCCTGACTGCTATGGTAACCCCGCTGTTGGATCCCCAAGCATCGAGAATAAATCCACGTTTTCAAGAAAAGCAAAATTTATTTCAAAGCGTTGAAGACATACTCAAACACGTTCTTTGTTAGAACTGGGGATACACAGGTAGGGCAAGCATAATAAAGGAAATTCAAACAGATACATATCCAATGGATACTATTCCCGCTGGCGGGTTAATGAAACGGTTGCGTGCCCAGTCCATGGGAACCAGGCAGAACATCAGACACAACACAGGTGCAGTTCTCATGAGATAGCAATAGGCAAGCATTACAGCATCTTCTCCCCCACACATCCACCAGTAGTTATCTTATGCATTCCAGCACAGAAGCAGGATAATAGAAACAAGCCGGGTGCAACAGGGTAAGGATATGTACACAGAGGTCACAGAAAACAGAATGGCAGCTTGCTGACACCCGCCCAGGTTAGGCAGGTGCAGTTGGGGAGAGGGCCTTCTTGGCCATGGCACCAAAGCGCTGGAGCTCTCTCCCCCAGGGAGATTTATTTGTCCCCCTTCTGTTGCCGTCTTCCGCCAGCAGGTGAACACGTTTTTGTTTCTTTGGCATTCCCTCAGTGCTTCCTCCTTCCTGACCAATGTTTTTAATTGCTGTTTTTATGTCCTTGTACATATTTTAACTCTGTTTTTAATTTATTTAAATGATGTTTGTGTGTGTGAGTGAGGGGTTGATTTTAATGGTTTTAAAAATGTGGTTTTACCATGTATTTTTTAAACTGTTTGCCACTTTGATGGACCTTGTGAAAGCCAAAAGGCAAGATATAAATTTTGTAAATAAATAAAAGATAAAGGAATAGGTATTCCTGTACTCCAGTGATGCCCTCCAGGTAGTCTTCTCTTAGGTTCGTTTATACGGCAATAGTTTTTAGTCACAGAGTTTTTCTGTGCTCGGTTCATTCCTTTGGAATGGTCTCTCCAAGCGGGTATGGAAGGTTCTTTCATTCACTGCATTTTGGAAGGCATGTAAGATGGTTTTATTTTATTTGGCGGAGGGTAAACTGACTTGGATGACTTTTTAAACTTGTGTATATATTTTTTAAAAAAGCTTTGAAGAATGATTACATTTTGTGACATCGCCAGTTTTGTTGTTTTGTTCGCCGCCTTGCGCCAAAGACCATGGTATTCACTCCATGGCACAAGAAGAGCCTCATTTGCCATCAACATCAACTAAAAGAGCCGCATTTACTTCCATCTCTGGCAAGAGGCCTGCACCTAATGGAGGCTCACAGCTTACCTGTTGTTCTAGCAACAGCCATTTTAAGGTGGGAACCAGCTGCCAACCACAAGCCCCACTGGGCCTTGCCCACTTTCCAGAAACATGAGGCAGGTGCCACATTGGGGAATGGTGTTCCAAAGAGCCTCAGGCAGCATATCGAAGAGGCACGTGTGGCCTAAGGAGGCAAAGCAAATATAAAGACTTTAATTAATTAATAAAGATCCACAGTAGAAAACACAATAAATACTCTTAAAGGAACAATCTGTAAAATAAAAAAGACACATGCACAAAGAACCTTGTGGTTACTTCTAAAGCCAGTATCAGTTAATTAAAATTACACAGTGAAATCTGATTATAACACAGTTGGCTTCTGAACAATAATGTAGTTTTGTGTGGCTGTTTCCAAACTATGCCATAGAGTTGTAAAATGAAGCTAGGGACAGACTAGAGGGATTTCTCTACTAACCTGAAGTCCTAGGGCTGCAGAAAAATACAAAAAAACCCCAGAACCCTACATGACCATGGGTTTTATATGATTGGGCTCAACAGCTAGAAATTGCTTTGAGTAGCCAACCAGGCAAGGTTTTCTGCTCCGGTAACCAGAACTGTGCAGCTGTACGTCCAAATTTTCTTGGTATGGTGACCTGACAAGACAGTTACAGCATGTCTGTTTTTCAGCTTTTTGTCATTATAATGACTGAAAGTTCTATTCATCATAAAATCGCCTTGTTAGATTATCATTCTGGATTTTGGCACAGGGAATCTCCATCACCAAGCCCCATGCCACGAGTCTCAGTGTTTGGGATTCTGGAGATATGAAAAAGTTATCATTGCAGATTTGGTGAATACGTTTTATGAATTTGCAAAGTTACAGGGTCTTAAAGAGCATGTTTTAATCAATGGAAACTGAAATGTGGGCAAACTACACAATACATCAACTGAAGTGTTGTTTTTAAATCCTTGAGTTACACTTATGGTCACACTACTGGTGGCCATATTGTGGTCTCCCGAGAGAATGTAACACTACCACGAGAAGGCTGTGCTAAGTCAGAAGTGCACATTTGAATCCACCCGTAATTACAGATGGGCGAGGGGGTGGTTGCTGTCTGGAAAGGTGGTGTTCCTGATGGATTTTAGACCATGTCTGGCCCTGCTTTTACGTATGGAAAACCTGCAGGGAGAAAATCTGCTGGGGAAAGAAATAATTTGGAGCAGGGATGCAACGGAATAGGAAGGGGTTCAGTTTCCCCTTTCTCCACAGTGTCTACACTCCCAGTTACCTCCACAAGAAGTAGCTTTTCCTCATCGGCATGGGCAGTCAGGCTGCCATTTCATGCATTTGTGCATAACACATAGTTTGGGTCCAGTCTGTGTTGGGAGCTGACACCTGGTCCCGACTTGACCCTGCCCTGGCTGCCTGAGCTGAAGAGGGTCAGGGCTCAGACTCACCCATGTGAGGGAGGTGGGGAGAGGGCGGTGACTGGGACCCAGGCGGATCATTCTGGCGCAGTCGAGGATAAGGCAGGGAGCCAGACAGAGGCGGAGAGGGGCGTGGCCAGAAGGCAAGGCCCAGCTCAGACTTGGGGAAAACCATAATGGGAGAGGTTAAGAGGCAGACCTGAGCAGCAAGGGGAAGGAGCAGGGCAGGGACCAGGCAGTGGAGGGAAGAGGCAAGAAAGCCTTCCCTTCCCTTCCCTTTTATAGCCTAGCAGGCCAGGTGAGGGTGGGGTCGGGGAGCTCAGACCTGTGGGGGGGGGAGTGGGAGAAAGTGTGGAGTGCCAGTCCTTCCCATTTCTGAGGCCCTCGTTGGTGTTGGGATGGGGGATGGCAGGGAGACCACCTCATGAGTGGGGGAGCCTCACAGTCTGGAACCACACCACAGAGTCAGTGGTTCCCAACCTTTCCGGTATGCTGACCCACAAGTCCAAATTTACATGTTATGGTGGCCCATTGATTTATTGTCACCTGAATTTTGGTGCTTTAGGTCTTTGGCAGTCTTTGATTTTGTGCATTTGCAATGCAAGTATGCCTATTTTATAACTGTTAGTTGAGGCATCCAAGAAAACTTTACTTAACACCATTATTAACATAATAGTTAAAATGTTAAAAGTTATTATTTATGGAATGTAAGAACATCTGGTTGCAGGTTATAACTTCATTACCTATAAAAATTTATTCTAAAAACTTAGCACAGCCCATAATTTGATCACCGTCACTAGAAATCTAACCTGGTACCACATTTTGAGGATGTTTGACCTCAAAATATGCTGTATAGTCAATCACATTTTTATCCCATCCTTCTTCCAAATACCTCAGGGAGGTGTACATCTTATCCTCCAAACTGCCCTGTAAGGTAGGTTAGTCAGTGACCACCCTGAGGTGACCCCCTGCATTTCATGGCTCAGGAGGGATTTAAATCCGGGTCAGTCCTTGTCTGACATGCACCACATTTCCCCCCATTTAACACATACAATGAATGTATAGCTCCACTCCCGCCTTAGCACTTTAAATAAAATAACCTTACAGTATTTTTCTGCTACTGCAAGAGAAGTCTCCTTATATGATTATCTGGTTAGGAGTGTGTCAAACATACTCAGTAAAGGGGGACTCACTGGAATCTATAGGACTGTCTGGATTGGGTCAAAGAGCAGAAAATTCATTGCCATAATGGCTGCCGAACACTAGACTTCAGAGTACAGCCAACCTTTTTTGGGGGGAGGGTTTCTGCATTTTAAATAGTTGCGTAGCAGGCAGAAATTCAACAGATGAAGCTTCCCACAAAAGGGAAAGATAAAGTTAGGGCAGATTTTAAAAGAACAAGAGAAGTGTTTTAGCAAAATAGCTTCAGGCTAACTAATGGAAATTTAGCTAGATTCAAGTCCAGTAGTACCATAGAGACCAACAATATTTTCAGGGTGTAAGCTTTCAAGAGTTAAAGCTCCCTAAATCAAAAATTAGCAGGATTGGAGGTATGAGTCTTTTTATTCCAGTCAAAAGGTGGGGAGGGGTGTTGTTAAAGGATGCCAAAGTAACCCTGCATATTGTAATCAGCGTAGTTAGAGCAGAGGGCAAAATGCTTGGGGGCAGAAAATTAGCATCCATAGTGAGATAAGAATCCTATGTCCCTGGGAGGTCCATTGTTCTGAATTTTTGAATGAACTCAAGTTCAGCAATCTCACATTGTAATTTCCCCTTGAAGTTTGTTTGAGGATTGCCACTCTTGGGTCAGCAGTGGAATGTCCTGGAAGATTAAAATGTTCTCCCACTGTTTTTTGAGTGTTGTGATTTTTAATGTCAGATTTAGGTCTATTTATGCTTTTGCAAAGGGTCTGACCTGTTTGTCTGATGTAGAGAGTGGAAGGGCATTGCTGACATTTGAAGGCATGTATATCCTGACCTGGACAGCCCAGGTTAGCCCAATCTCAGAAGCTAAGCAGGGTCAGCCCTGGCTAGTATTTGAATGGGAGACGACTAAGGAAGTCCAGGGTCATGACACAGAGGCAGGCAATGGCAAACCACCTCTGAATGTCTCTTGTCGTGGAAGCCCTACAAGGTCGCCATAAGTCGGATGCAACTTGATAGCACTGTCCATGTTGGAAGATGAACAGGTGAATGTATCTGAGATGGTATGGCTGGTGTTGTTGGGTTCACTTATTGGGTTGACAGAGTGAATATGGGGACAGAGTTGGCATCTTGGTTTGCTGCAGACCCTGGTCCCAGAGTCTCTGTCCATGTTAGGAAGGGTATTGCTGCCGGTGAGAAGTTGTTTAACGGTTAGGTTTGCCTCCCAATGCCTGTGAGAGGGAAGTATCCTTGTATGGCATAGGTTGTACGTTATTGATAACGCATTGAACCAGTTTGAGCTGAGAGCTGTATGTGACCACCAGTGGTGTTCTGTTGCTGTTTCATTTGGGCCTATCTTGTAGCAGGTTATCCCTGGGCGATATCATTCCAGCTTTGTTTCCTTACTGCATCAGATGGGTGCTGTAATTCCAAGAATATCTGTTGTAGATCCTGCAGGAAAAATCTCTGTCTGAGGGATCAGAACAGACGTGGCTGTAGCATGGAGTGTGGCTGTAGGCAGTGGATCATTTGGCGTGTTTAGGACAGTGACTGGAGGCATGTAGATACGTTTAATGATCAGTAGGCTTCTGGTAGGAGCTGCGGTGGCTCAAGTGGTTAAGACGCTGAACTGCAGGCTGTGGAAGGTCAGTAGTTCAGCAGTTCGAGACCCGGGTGCCGCATGATGGAGTGAGCTCCCATCTCTAGTTCCAGCTCCTGCCAACCTAGCAGTTCGAAAGCAAGAAATTGCAAGTAGATAAATAGGGACCGCTTCGGTGGGAAGGTAACAGCGTTCCGTGCGCCTTGGTGTTTAGTCATGCCGGCCACATGACCACGGAAAACGTCTTCGGACAGCGCTGGCTCTTCGGCTTTGAAACGGAGATGAGCACCGCAACCCTAGAGTCGGATTCGACTGGCTTTCGAGCAAGGGAACCTTTACCTTTACCTTTTTAGGCTTCTGGTATAAGGTGGTTTTTATGTTTCCATGATGTATTTGTACAGTGCTGTCTAGAAAGTGTATTTATTGCCTGGATTGAAATTGGTAGCCATGTTAGTCTGTCTGTAGCAGCAGAAAAGAGCAAAAGTCCAGTAGCACCTCAAAGACTGGCAAAAGTCGTGGCAGGGGAGGGGCTTTTGTGAGTCACTGCCCTAATTTTCAGTGATTTCAGTATCTGAAGAAGTGAGCAGTGACTCACAAAGCTCCTCCCCTGCCACGAATTATGTTTTTGTCTTTAAGGTGCTACTGGACTCTTGCTCTTTTCTGGTGAAATGGAAATCAGCTTGAGAAAAGCAGGGTGGGCGGGAGAGGGAACAGTCCAGCATTACAGTCACCCAGTAATGACAGCCACCTCTGACTTGTGACGTTTATGGAGCTGCTTATCTGGCTATGAGGGCCCTGCCCACACGAGAGGCTCCCAAGTTCCCAAGGAGCCCTTCCCTTCCCTCAACTAGAGCATTGGAGAGGACTTAGAAACGCAGCCCTTCTAAAGCCCGAAACCTACTTTTGGGGTGGGATCCACAGATTGGGAAACACTGCAGCAAAACAGCCGATGTCATGTTTCATCACTGTTTTGCAACGTCCAGTGGCAGCTGCGAGCTGAAAGGATTCTCCTTATACAAACATGGCTTTATGGGTGTGGCCTCCTTTTAAAGATGTGCGTCTCTTAAAGTGTCAGGCGAGAAGGCCCCAAGACTGGCAAGAGGCAAGAGGCCCGGCCTGGCTCCTCCTTACTAGTCTTCATTTGCCCTGCCTGTATGGTTGCCAGCTTCCAGGTGGGGCCTGGAGATGCCCCAGAATTAAAACTCAACTACAGACACAGTTCCCCTGGAGAAAATGGCAGCTTTGGGTGGTGGAGTCTATGGCATTTATACCCCACTGAGATCTCAGTCTTCCCCAGGTTCCACCCCCCCCCCAATCTCCAGAAATTTCCCAACCCAGGGATGGCAACCCTATACCCTGGTGACACCTCTGGCTCTTGGGGGGGGGGAGCTGATGGGGCTGATGCCCCCAGACGGGGGGGGCAGGCCAGTACAGCCCCCCCCCCCCCATGCCTGCCTCTCATGAGCTTGGCCCATGGTACACATTCTTTCTTTTCCTAAATCCTTTCTGTAGGTTTGACTTGCTGGTTTAAATCTGTAAAAAGTCCATTCCCTCTCCTCAGTGCCTAGTTTCCTTAGGGTTTCCAGATCTTTTCCAGACAGCCACTGAACTGACAGGAGATAAAAATGTCTTTTCACTGGTTATGGTTTTTCTCATTGGTGTGTTTTTCTCATTGGCAAGAGAGTTATAGCAAGAGTGTTGTAGCAAGAGCTGTTCTACCAGGCCTTTGGTTGAAGCCTCGGCCGTTCAGCCATTCTCACCCCCCCCCGCCCATAGCCCTGTCCATGATTTTTTTAAGCCTCGGCCCTTCAGCCCTTCTCCCCCCCCCCCGCCCATAGCCCTGTCCATGACCCCTTTCCCACTGCCCTCGCTGTTCTGGATTTTACGTGGGCACTGGAATTTCTGAGGGTAATTATTCTATGAGGCATGGGTTTTGGTTTCATCTGCTGCTGCTATTTGTTGTTTTATTGTTTTTAGTGTTCATTGGTTTTATGTTGTGAGCCACCAAGAGCCCATTCTTGGGGTAGGATGGGGTATAAATTAAATAAATAGATAAATAAAAGAAAACGTTGCTTTTGCTGTCTTTGAAAAGTGCAAAGGGGCTGTAGCTCTTCCAGTGCTATGCCTGCTCAACTCTTTGGCCAGTGGTCCAAATTCCTACAGCTTTCAGGGTGCTCTGTGGAGTTGCTTCTTGGTTTTTAGTTTTTTCTTCCAGCCAGCACCAGAGGATTTGTCAGGTGAAGACATGACAGCCCTAAACTTTTATGGAATATGTTTCATTAATCCCTCCTTGCTTCAGCTCCCATAATTCATTGTTTTCTCAAATGTTGTCTTATCCTCCACTGCCTGAACATAAGAACATAAGAGAAGCCATGCTGCATCAGGCCAGTGGCCCATCCAGTTCAACACTCTGTGTCACACAGTGGCCAAAACCCAGGGGTAATCAATAGGTCCACCAACGGGGCTAGAACTCCAGAAGCCCTCCCACTGTGGCCTCCTCCAGGCGCCAAGAATACAGAGCATCACTGCCCCAGTCAGAGTGTTTCATCTGTACCTTGTGGCTAATAGCCACTGATAGACCTCTGCTCCTTATCTATATATCTAATAGCCAAGTTGCCTCCTCTGTGCGGATATCTAAATCCACACATTGGGGGCACATAGGGGGCAGAGAGATTTTCCTTCACACTTGGGGCAGTCCCCAGGTGTGCAGAAAAATCTGAAAAGTTAAAAAAACTATAGGGGGGATACTTAAATCCCCCCAAAAGTAAAAAAGCATTCCCTGCACATGCGCAGAGAACGCACTTACCCCTGGGAACTGTGGCAGAGCCACGCAGTGCTCACCGTGGTTGGTGCTGGCGGTGGCAGCGGGGGTGGAGAAGCGGTGGGGGTGACGGCTAGGAGCCACAGCCGTTGCCACTGTCAGAGACGGGGGGGGGGGGGAGGGCCGGC
>NW_015177028.1:608007-614349 GCF_001447785.1 Gekko japonicus | reverse complement strand
GGGTGGCAGTGGGGGGGAGAAGCCTTGGCAGCCCGGGAGCCGTGGGGAATACACCAACCCCACGAGTATTGCGGGTCCTGCTTCTTGTGTTTATCTAATCCCCTCTTGAAGCTGTCTATGCTTGTAGCCACCACCATTTCTTGTGGCAGTGAATTCTCTGTGTTAGTTACTCTTTGGGTGAAGAAGTACTTCTTTTTATCTGTTCTGAGCCTACTGCTCATTAATTTCATGGAGTGCCCATGAGTTCTTGTATTGTGAGAAAGGGAGAAAAGTACTTCTTTCTCTACCTTCTCTATCCCATGCATAATTTTATAAACCTCGATCATGTCACCCCTTAGTCATCACTTCTCCAAGCTAAAGAGCCCCAAGCGCTTCAACCTTTCTTCATAGGGAAAGTGTTCCGTCCCCTTAATAATTTTAGTTGATCTTTTCTGCACTTTCTCCAATGCTGTAATATATTTTTGAGGTGCAGTGAACAGAACTGTACACAGTATTCCTAATGAGGCCACACCACCGATTTATACAGGGGCATTATGATACTTGCTGATTTGTTTTCAATTCCCTTTCTAATAATCCCCAGCATAGTGTTGGCCTTTTTAATTGCCATTGCATGCTGGGTTGACATTTTCAGTGAGTTATCTACCACGACTCCAAGATCTCTCTCCTGGTCAGTCTCCGCCAGTTCAGATCCCATCAACATGTATTTATGGTTAGGATTTTTGGCCCCAATGGGCATTACTTTGCACTTTCCTACATTGAACCTCATTTGCCACGTTAATGCCCACTCACCCAGCCACGACAGATCCCTCTGGAGTGCCCCACAATTCTCCCTGGTTTTCACCAACCTGAACAACTTAGTGTCATCTGCAAACTTAGCTACTTCACTGCTTACTCCACTCCAAATGAGCAAGTTAAAAAGCACTGGACCCAGTACTGAGCCCTGTGGTACCGCCCTGCTTACCACCCTCCACTGTGAAAACTGCCCATTTATACTCACTCTCTGTTGCCTGTTAATTAACCGATTTTGAATCCACAAGAGGACTTGCCCCCTTACCTTATGACTACTGAATTTACTTAGAAGCCTTTGATGAGTAAATTTATCAAAAGCTTTCTGGAAGTCTAGGTAAACAACATCTATTGGGTCCATTTCCCTATCATCCTTTGGTAATCCTTTTATCCCTTGGTCATCCAAGGGCCTCACTGCCTCCCTGGCTGTTCTGCCACTAGTGTATTTGAAGACATTTTTATTGTTGGTCTTTATGTTTTTTGCAATATGTTCCTCATAGTCCCTTTTTGCTGGTCTGATCACTGACTTGCATTTTATTTGCCACTGCCTGTGCCCCTCGGACTAGCGTTCCACCGCTTAAAGAAATCCTTCTTACCTTTTATCACTTCCATTACTTTGTTTGTTAACCATGCAGTCCTTTTTTATACCTATTTGTACCTTTCCTAACCTGCGCTATACATTTTATCTGAGCTTCTAGGATTGTAGTTTTAAATAGTCTCCCAAGTTTCCTGAAGTGATTTGACCCTCCTTACCTTTCCTTTCAGTTACTTGTTCACAAGCCCCCTCATTTGAGAGACATTACCCCTTCTAAAGTTAAAAGTGGTCTTTTTGGGCAACTCCCTATTTATATAAGTGTTGAACTTAATAATGTTATGGCCACTGTTCCCAACCAGTGCTATCACATTTACGTCTCTCACCAGGTCTTGGACATTACTTCGGACCAAGTCCTGGATTGCCTTTCATTAGTAGGTTCTGTGACCATGTGCTCCATGGCAGAGTCATTGAGAGTATCTAGAAGTCCAATCTCTTTCTCCTGACTTGAACACATATTGACCCAATTGATGTGTGGGTTTGATTGCTTTCGAGGAAGGGAAATCTTTACCTTTAGTCTGGGGTCATTTCTTAGAAAAAGAGGTGCAAGAGCTCATTAGCATAACTCATTTGCATATGCCACCCCACCTGACATCGCCCTTCCCTTCCCCTCCAAGTGGGGCAAAGGAAAAGGGGGGGAAGGATCTCAGGCGCTTCTGCCTGACAGAAGGGGCCAGTGTGCCGGCCCCTCTGACAGGCAGAACCGGGCCAGGGAAGGCAGTGGGCGGGCCAGGGAGGGTGGGGCCTTGCAGGGCCTTCCCTGGCCCGCCTGCCGAAGTGGGAGGGCTGGGGAAGGCACAGGGAGGCATGGCCCTCCTTAGCTCACCCTCTTCGGCAGGGCCTTCCCTGGCTCACCTGCTGAGGCGGGCGGGCCAGGGAAGGCCAGGGCTCCCACCCACCCCACCGGAAACAAGCGCCCCCGCCCCCTACACCCCCAGGGCCCCACCAACTTACCTTGCCTTCTGGCTGGTGGTGGTGGTGACTGAAAGCGGAGGCAGCACGTGCTGCTTCCCGCTCCTCGTGGCCTGATTGAGGGCTGCTGGGGGCGGGGCTTGCTCCATGTGCCCGCCCCTAGGCTCATTACTGCCGGAACACCATCCTGGGGCGTTCTGGCTGGAAATGAGCCCTGCCTTTAGTTAAGATCACCTATTACGACACAGTTATTTTGTCTAGCTGCTGTCCTTAATTATTTTGCTATTTCTAAATCATCCTCTAACCTTTGATCTGCTGGGTAAAGCTTCCAGAGTTAAACTTCCTTTTGGGCATACTATTTCCACCCATAGTGTTTCTGTAAGCGAATCTATTTCTCTTACATTCTCAATCTTACTGGACTGTATACCCTCCTTGATATACAGAGCCACTCCACCTCCAACCCTGTACTCCCTATCCTTCCAGTAGTTGCCAGTATTAATATAGAGAACAGCACAGGTCCTATGTCCATTTTGTCCCATTACATAAACATTACGCTTTTTAGAAATGCCACTTAGACTTACAGACTTTTTATTAGAACTAGGTTATAATTAAGATAAAGCTTGTTATTAAGCTGTTCTAATTTCACCCAACTTCGTGCATTGTGGAGTTGAGTGCATCCCCCACACACATTGTCATTTTTAGCACAATTCTGTTTATCAAGTTTGGTAGCATGCAGTTCTTTGCATGTCTCGTTTGCCATGACGTGGTCAGTATTTCCTTCCTGCTGCTTACAAGCCGGGACTAGAGATAAGAGTGCCCTTACGCTGCATTTTATAGAGCACAGTGAAAATGCCCAAATATCTGCCTAGTTAAGATTCTGCAGTGAGCTTTTCTGCATCTTCAGAAAGATTGCTTATCTGTAGTATGTGTTAGAAGGGTGGCAAATTGAGACATTTGTCAAACAGGCAAGACAGAAACTTTGCAGGATATTTCTGTTAAGTAAGGACGAAAATATACCACATGAAGTGATACCATTTGACATAGCCAATAACTTTATTTTGACCACTTTGGAGCTGGTTGGATTTTGAAGCTGCTTCTTGGTTGCTAATTACTAAAATCTGTGCTGCAGAGTTGGTAAGAATTAATCATTTGTGGCTGGCTGGCTGGCTGTTCTCAGTAATGCCCCTCAGCACCTTGAATAAAGGGATGGCAGACTTTGTTATCAGTTATGCTGGTTTTTATTTTTCATTTTTATGACTGCTACTGAATTATTTTGTTTTTATTTTTCAGGGGTTTCTAGGTGAGAAGACTACTTGAGGAAGAAGTTTTACAGTTTGTATCATTCATCAAGAGAGAAAATTTATGAGAAGCTAGCTGGTAGAATAAGAATTCTCCATTCAGGCACTTAACTGACTTCAAGGACTTTTGCTCCAAGTAGCTGACTCTTGGTGATCACCTCTGTGCCTTTACGCCAAAGAAGCATTTTCTTCTCATGCAGAACTGAGACCTTGGAATGCTTTATTATGGCAGCAGTAGTACAACAGAATGACCTGATGTTTGAATTCGCCAGTAATGTCATGGAGGATGAGCAGCAGGTAAGGAAAAGCGGAAGGAACACTGCCAGATTACAACACTGGCTTATTCTGAAACAACATTGAAAACATTAACTTCAGGGTGGGTTTTTCCCTATGAAAATGTTTAATTTTTAGTAATAGAGGAAACCTATACAAATGTCTGAATTGCTTCCTGGTTGGCATGCATCTGTATGAGCAACATGGAATTCAGTTGAGTAGGGATCTTTAAGGAGTTGCGTAATGCTTTCTCTTTTTCCAGGTCGTGGGAGCTCAGGGGAGCTTTTGGCATCACTTATGGAGGAAAGAACAGTGGACACTTATGCAATAATTAGTTTGCTGACAAATGTTTGAGTTGGGCAGGTGTTTTAGGAATACATGTAAATAAACAGGCAGTACCTGTTCCAAAGTAATATCATTTCAGCATTCCAGAATCCAAATTCACACCTAGTACCTTAAATGGCTCCTTTCTTACCTTTCTAGTGTACGCACTCTGATCAAGCAAAACTCCCAGCCCTGGTAGGTACCTGTGATTCAAGGTGATTAAAGGATTGTGACTGAAAGACCGTCTCCTTCTGTATGTCCGTATGTGCCAGCTACAGTCATCAGGCAGCTGTCTGTTGGCTGTTCTACCACTTCGGGTGGCCCGGCTGGCATTGGCCAGCGCCCAAGCCCTTTCCATCGTGGCTCAGTGAAATGGGCCATTTGAAGAGGTGAAGGGAGATCTTGGAGATCTTCAGAAGGTGCTGCATGGCCTGCCCTTTTGAGGCGGTTTGAATGGCAGGCATCTTTTAAGGGGGGGAGGGAGAAATTTGGGATTGGCTACTTTATTTTTTGTTTTCTCTGGGGATGTTTTAACTGTTATTTTAAGCTGCCTTAAACCACAAGGAAAAGCAGGATGTAAAATTTTTAATGGGTAAATAAAGGTGCGTTCCAGAGGTGACTAGGGAGGTGGATCAGTCACCTTCACATTATCTAAGTGGTTCGTGTCTGCCTTCAACAGTGAGACTGTTCCAGAGCCTAGAGAGCAAACGTGTATTTTGTATGATGTTTCCATGAGGTTATCGCAAAGGGGAGCAAGAGTCTTCTGGCAGTGGTAGTATTTCAGGCTTTTCCAGCTTATCAGTTTATATTGCAAATTGTACACAAGTGTTGCTTGCTTGCTTGCTTGTATGAAACTGAGGTCCTGTTTTTCAAGGAGGTGCCTTTGTTTTGTGGGACATGCCCTTCCTCAGCTTCAAACAGCAGTTGTGTTGCTGTGAAAGCATGACTCTTTTTTCTCCATGACAGTTTGGGTGGCTGTTGAGAAGGTGGCTGGCTGTGGAAGTGTCAAGGCATAAGTTGAGTAGGGCCTGTGATGACATCCCTCATAACTCCCCACCCCCTCCGGCTCATGCGCTGTCATGACTCAGACTTCAGACTGCAAAGAAGGGAGGGGCAGGCAAGCTGAGACTGGCTAGTTCCGAGGCAACTGTAGACAAGCCCTGTATCATTTTATTGGGGTTTTAAATTGTTGTTAACTGCATGGAAACCGTAGGCTGAAAAGCAGGTCCTGAGCCACAACTCTTCAGGCATTCATGCTGTAACTGGGCCAGCTGCTTCCGTGAACTTCAGGGGGCGTTTGCGTCCACTTCCACGCTCAGTCTCTGCCAGGAAGCTAAACCTCCCCCTTGCAGGCACTGGTGTGCTGTCTCTATCATATGATTCTTTTTAAAGGTAGAATAAAGTTTGAGTCCAGTGGCACCCTTAAGACGAACAAAGTTTAATTCTGGGTACAAGCTTTATTCTGCTGCTTTGTTCTGCTGCTTCAGACCAACACAGCTACCCACCTAAATCTGTCTTTTAAAAGGTAGGTTAGTGTAGAGTAAACCAAAAGCATTTTCCACATCCTGTTCTGTGTTAGGTAAACCAAAGTCACAACCATGATTCCTTCAGGAAATGACAAGAGTGCCATCTTATAAAAAATATCCAATCACATTCTTGCTCTTCTTTTGGCCTGTATATTTTTAAAGAAAGAAGGTGGTGGAAAGGAAAACAAGCATTTCTGTCATCTTTCTTCTCTTCCTTTGCACCTCCCTGCCCGTGTCCTGCGATATGAGGGTGACTATACCTTGTAACGGTTATTGAGAGATACACACAAAGTGCTGTCAACACTTCTAGTTACAGATAAATGCAAAGGAGTGTTATTAGAAGTGTGGTAACTGTTTGCTGCAACATTTGGTGCTTCTGAGGTTTTAAGGTAATGATCTTCTTCGTGGTCTCTGTGCATCACACCCTTGGGATACACTGCGCCTGCGCTGAACCTTCTCGGTACCGATAGCTAGCAAAAAGGGATTTTCGCGCCTCTCCCAGGTCACGCGCCGACCCCACTGCGCATGACCAAGGAGGGGCACGCAGATCCCGCCAGTTCTCTTCTGACCGCCGCGCTGGTAGGACGCCTTCTGCCTCGGTCTGCTAAGTACCAAACTTTTTTGCTAAACT
>NW_015177028.1:587514-607163 GCF_001447785.1 Gekko japonicus | reverse complement strand
TTATAAAAAAAGGAAAACAAGCATTTCTGTCATCTTTCTTCTCTTCCTTTGCACCTCCCTGCCTGTGTCCTGCGATATGAGGGTGACTATACCTTGTAACCGTTATTGAGAGATACACACAAAGTGCTGTCAACACTTCTAGTTACAGATAAATGCAAAGGAGTGTTATTAGAAGTGTGGTAACTGTTTGCTGCAACATTTGGTGCTTCTGAGGTTTTAAGGTAATGTTTCCTAACAGTCACTCATTTATTTATTTATTTATTTTATTTAAGTATTTTTACCCCGCCCTCCCCGCAAGCGGGCTCAGGGCGGCTTACAAGGGGCATAGCCCGAACATAAAATCACATAAAATCGAATAAAATCCAATAACATTACAATCAATAATAAATAGTAAAGTGCTTCATTTTATCAGGCGGTCTTAAGTTGTTAAAAAATGGTGGCATCATCATCCAAAAATGGTCCGAGCCCGCCCGCAGTACTCATTGCAGCATTCTAGTAGCGCTACATTTAAGGGCACTCTCAGCTTCGATGTTCTTACCACCGTTGATGGTAGTGGTGGCATGAAGACACATGATGCCTTGAAGACACATACTTAATTATCATTATCACGGCCTTAAAGATGATAAACCTAATATTGCACAGAAGATGTCCTCTCTATTAATATCACCATTCTTTCTGTGAGATCCAAGTTGTTTAATCATATGTGTACTTATGGTTCTGTAACCATCCATTGGCTGGAGGTGGCCCCACAAACCCTTTTTTCTACATTAGAGTTTAAGAGGACTTCTCTAAAATAGATTTGCTTGCAAAGGAGAGAAGGCAAATTCTCTTGAATATCTCTGTGCTTTGTGCCTGGTTATGTTACTTCTGTTAAATGGTTATCTTGGCACTTATTATTATTATTATTATTTCATTCGATTTCTATACCGCTCTGACCCGCAGGTCTCAGAGCGGTTTACAGGCAGTTGCAAGTGCAACTTTTTCAGTCCCTTACTAAGGCCGCATATTCTAGGGGGTGGGGGCTGCCTACCGGCACCCAAGTGGTGGATTGGCTGTTCTCCGGCTCCGATTTCTCTCCGACGGTCCATTTATTTGAGGTCGGCATTTTTGTTCCCTCTGGTGTCAGGGCAGATCTCCTTTGCTCAGGGGCTTCTGGCACGGTCTGCATTGGTTCCGGCTCGGCTATGTCCGTATCCGGCTCCGCCGAGCCTGCGCCTTGCGTCGCTCTTCCGCTCCTCTGCGACTCTCCTCGGCTCTCCTTCTACCTCCGCCGGTCGTTGTTCTTCTCTGGCCACCAGGGATCGCCGCACCACACCGTTGTTGCTGTTGTCGCCGCCGCCACTGTTGCCAATGCTCCCACCACATCCTTGGACGGAGGAGGGTGCCCCCTACCCTTCTAAGGGTAGGTACCCAGTTTATCTACTTAGGTACTTAGGTAGGTACCCAGTTTATGTAGCACCCATGAATGTTCTTAGTCTTCACATGCATTATTTTAGTAATCTTTACAATACACCTGTCTACCAGGCCAATGTTATTTACTGCCTTACTGCTGATGCCAGAAGATGGCTATTTTAAGGCTACCTGATGGCTTCCCGGGTGGTATAGAATTTGAACTGGAAACTTTCAAGTTCACGTTCTTATTATCTGCTGTACCACAACTTGCTCTAGTCTAGGGCCACTAAAATTCAAGGTATAAGCATTCATGTGCACGCACTCTTCTTCAGATACAGTGAAACAAGACATCCTGAATAGGTATAGGTAGAGAGAAGGATCGGTTGGTTGCCATGGAGGGCTAGTTAGAGTCCAGATGCATAAGTAACTGGGCGATTATAGCTGAGATTAGATTAAAGCACTTGGTAACATCTGTGAATAGCTGCAAATTAGCTTACAAATACAAGAGTTAACAAACAGATGTGAGAATTGAGTTTGAGTCCAGAGGGACCTCCAAGACCAACAAAGTTCAATTCTGGGTATAAGCAAGAACTGAGAGACTTACCGTAGCATGTGTAGCTGCACACTTCTTAGATACATTAAAACAGATTTCCTCACATGTTACATATAGGTGGGGTTAGTTGCCAGGAAGGACTAATTAGAATCAAGATAACTGAGCGATAAATGCAGCTAAGACTGAACTAACAAATTTGGTAAGACTTGTGAATAGTGGCAAATTGGCATACAGATAATAAAAGAGTTAACAACAGATATTAGAACTGAGTTTGAGTCCAATGGCACCTTTAAGACCAACAAAGTTTAATCCTGGGTATAAGCGAGAACTGAGTGATTTATCATGTGTAGTGAAATAAGAAGCCGTTATCTGTGTTAAGTCCATTGTCCTGAGTGTTGTAATAACTTGTAATTCAGCAATCTACCGTTCTGGTCTGTTTCTGAAATTCTTTTGTTGGCACAGTATTGGGCAAGGCATTGTTAGGCTCGCTTTTTGGGAAAATAAGTATTAAATCCAGTTTTTCTTTATTCTTTTTTCAAATATTTATTTCTTGTTTTTTTTACAGCAGAAGCCCCCAACAGGGTCCCTTGTGGGCTTCATTGTGCCCGCCGACACCTTTCCTGGTGTCCACCAAGTGTTTTTAGGAAGTGGGTGGGGCCAGGTGAGGCACTGTCCAGCAGGGTTTCTGATTGGCTGGGCAGATTGAAATGATGTCATTTCAGTGGCAGCTGCCACCACACTCCTCTTTCCCAGTGTATTTTTTAAATCACCTCCCTTTTCGCCGGCTCTTGGGCTTCCTCTGTGCGTGTGCTGTGGCTCCTGCGGTAGCCATATTTTGGTGGCACTCACCATCCTGTGTGTCAGAATTCCATGGGTGCTCATGGGCTCAAGATGGTCGGCGACCCCTGTTTTAGAATACAAGCCATGTCAAGAGTCTATTTTTAGAGGAGCTAGCCCAGTTCTAGATGCAACAGGCCTTGGGATCCCCTCCCCTCATGGCAGCCCAGAGATTCAGAGCAACTTAACAGTCTGCACTGGCAAAATGTTATTTGCTTTTTGTAATGATTGAGAGGAATGCTTGTTGTAGCCTTTGTGGTGCCGTGGTTCTGTCAACAGTGGGGCGCACAGAATTTCATTACCAAGCAAGTGAGGACAAACTTTTCCAGAGTGCCAAAAATTCTTTAAAGAATGTTGTGATTACATGCTGTGCTGCGTGTGGCATCCAGAAAACAAGTGAAGTCCACAATTTTTCAAATTTCATGATTTCTATGAAGGCTTCATTAGATTTTTTTAATGAGGAGCTGAACTGAGATTCAGGAGAAAGAGATTTGTGGAACTGGTGCCATAGATCCACCGGCTGTGGCTTGGCAGCCATGGGGAGCATTTAAAGGAGGTTTATTACATATACAATCAAACCTTCCAGGCATTTTTTGTGTGGCTCTTCATACTGTCCAGCTCCAGCCAGGGGCAGTGCCATTCCTGACTAGACATTCTTCCTGGGCACAAGAGGATTTCTACTTGTTGTTGATGCTTGGAGTCTTGGCTGTATTTTTAGTATTTGAGTATTAGTTAGATTCTTCTCCCAAAACGATGTAAACATTTGGATTATGTCTGTATTTTTCCTGATTTATGTACATATGACACCAAACTCATAAAGCAAAATAATTTTATTTCCCATGGTGACAATCAGTGTCAGAAAAGAATTTCCATCTGCAATGGCTAAAGTAAAGACTGGATTGTTAGGTTTGCAAACAAACACCCTGTAGTAATTCAAGCTCTGACGTCCCAGAATGTTGAGTGCAGGCATCACAACACACACACCAGTCTGTAAAGAATCCCCTCTCCCCATATTTCCTGCTGTAGTTCTAATTCTCAATGCTGTAACCATTAAAAATAAGAAAGACACCAGATGGGGTCTTCCCCAGAAATGCCCTTCCCTCTTGCTTGCCACCTGGGCATTTAGGAGTCCTTTCAGACTGAACATGACTCATCATGGGGGTCCAGTTCTACCAAGTTCAGGCACAGAGGCAGCCAACCATCAACTATTCTGTTTGATGTGGGATTATTTTCAGGTGGTTTGCTCTTATGTGGCCCTGATAGACTCCAGACAGGCATTCAAGGTGCCACCGTGTGTTGTATGCTATGTGCCGTCAAGTTGCTTCTGACTTTGTTGTTGTTCAGTCACACAGTCGAGTCCGACTCTTTGCGACCCCATGGACCAGCTCCCTCCAGGCCTTCCGGTCTTCCGCCATCCTCTGAAGTTTGCTCAACTTCATGTTCGTTGCATCGATGACACTGTCTAACCATCTCATCCTTTGCCGTCCCCGTCTTCTTTGACCTTCAATCTTTCCCAGCATCAGGGTCTTCTCCAGTGAGTGCTCCCTTCTCATTTGGTGGCCCTAATGAATTAATGACCTTCAAATCATCCTATTGTTAACAGGTCTTACAAACTGAGGGTCGTGGATCCATCTTTTGTTGGGTCTTCCCCTTTTCCTGCTGCCTTCAGCTTTTCCAAGCATTCTTGTCTTTTCCAGTGACTCCTGTCTTCTTATAATGTGGCCAGTGTACGATAGCCTCAGTTTAGTCATTTTAGCTTCTAGGGAGAGTTCAGGCTTGGTTTGATCTAGAGCCCACTTATTTGCCTTTGTGGTGGTCCACAGTATCCATCAAACTCTCCTCCAACGCCACATTTCAAATGAATCAACTTTCTTCCTGTCAGCTTTCTTCATTGTCCAGCAGCTGCCTCTGAATTTAATAGAAAAGGTCCAGCCCTACAGGGCAGATTCTATGGGGCTAATTTCCCTCTGAGTATTCGTCAGCAAGTGAAAGTGGAACTGTTGTTAGTACAGTGCCCTTGAGTCCTCAGTTGGCCATGCTGAGTGTGCTTTCTTATGTGCTCAGTGGCCTGTCCCTTCCCACTCCACTGAGCAAAGTCTGAAGTCTTGTTCCAGCCTAAGTCTTGTTGCCAGCTCTGGGTAGGGAAATACCTGGAGATTTTGGGGGTGGAGCCTGGAGAGGACAGAGGTTGGGGAGGGGAGGGACCTCAGCAGGGCATAATGCTGTAGACTCCACCCTCCCAAGCAGCCATTTTCTCCAGGGGAACTGATCTCTGCAGTCCCCACCTGGAGGCTGGCAACCTTACTAACGAACCACCTTTTGTTGGTGGGAGAGTCTTGAAGAACTAGGATTTGCCTCAGAAGAACAAAGGAGGGAGGGAATTGCAGCTTTTGTAAGGGGAGGAGGGGAAAGAAGGGTGCATGCAAGCCCCAGACTTATCCCAGGCTCACTTATGCAGCCCTCAGCCATGCTCCTATGTCAGGAACAAGATGGAGATGGTTAACTGCTTGCCTATCCATCCCTTCTCCCCTGCTAAAGCACGTTTAGACCAAAGACGAAAATCTTCAAATGACCCGAGGTAGCTGTATCATCCAAACCCAGGGCCCGTAATTGGAATTAATTTGTATGACCCAAACAGTTAACTCACTTGTGATGTCTGAATTGTGCCAAAATATTATTTTTAGCTTTTATTTACAAAATTTGTATCCCACCTTTCTGCCTTTACAAGAGCCACCAAGGCAGCGAAACACTTTGAAACATATATGATAAAATCACATTGTAAAACCATTAAAACCAACCTTCCCCCCCCCCCCAAAACACACATAATTAAAACAATTAAAAAACAGAGTTAAAATACGTACATAACAAAAGCATTGGTTAGGATGGAAGGTTACTGAATGAAACAAAAAAGTTTTCACCTGCTGGCAGAGGACGGTGACAGAAGAGGACAGACCAATCTCCCTGGGGAGAGTTCCACAGCTTTGGTGCCACAACCGAGAAGGCCCTCTCCTGGGTTGCCACTGGCCTCATCTTAGAATTATTAGAAGTATCAGCCAGAAATTTTTCTTTCAAAAACTTATGTGGAGAAACAGCTAAAAATGTGTTGAAAGTGATCAGATATATGTAAAAAAATCAGTATAGAACAGTACTGTTTAATATTAAAATTTTAAAGTGATGAGGTAAATGTGAGGCGATTTTCCTCCTGTGAAGGGAAATAACCTACCAAGTATGTATGCTGCTGGCCTTCTCAGCAAGCAGTGGAGCTGATACGTAGTTACTGTTGTCAAGGAGAGGGAGTGGTTTTCACTCAGGTTTCCAGTGAGGCAATTTCATATTTACATGTGCCACTTATTGTGACTGGTCAGTTAGTGGATGTTTTGACCATTTTAGCTTAGAACAGATGGGACGGGGGTCCTGCAACATACTGAACTTTAATTGGTTGCAGAGTCTGGTGGGAGAACATAAAAGGCCGGCCTCAGCCTGTGCCTGAGTGGAATCAGTCAGGGTGTGTTGGAAGTGGAGATTCAGCAGCTGCTGGGGGAGGCCATCGAGGGAGCTGAAAAAAGAGGGCAGCAGAGGAAGAAGCCCGCGTTCTGTGGGTGGAACGGAGAGGAAGAAGGCACAACACGTTGCTCTCCTCCTCCTTCTGTTCATCTTCAGTGAACAGTTCTGGCCTGGGAGGGATCACGGGCTTCATTTGTGTGCTGGTCAGCTTCAAGGCACCCAACAAGCCAAGGCAGAGGCTGACCAAAGGAAGACTTCAGGGCCATGCAAGAAGGCTAGCTTGGGGTGGAGGGAGAGGAAAGGGGACAGGCTGGTGGCATTCTGTTAATAAGGGAAACTCACACAGTGTTTGAAGGCGTACCCACAGAAGAGATTCTCACCTAACTGTACCATCCATTCAAAATATGTAATTCTTTAATAAACACTTTTATATTTATTTTCTTGTGGTCTGTCTACTGTGGGTCTAATATAAACCCAAGGTGTAGATTTTTTAAAAGCGTGCTTGAAGAATACATGGTGGCAGAGAACAAGCTAATGATTCGGAAGACCTCTTTCTCCGCAGACGGGTGGCATGGCCAAGGGATGGTTCAAGTGAAACTGCAAGTTACGAAAATGAATTCCACTTCCACCACCACCAGTTGCCACAGCCCTCTTCCGCATTTTAATGGAACATTTGGGGTTATTTCGTCATGTCTTCATTGCAGCAGTGGGTTCACTGAGCAAGGCTAGCTCAAGAGTCAGTTTCTTAGCTCCACCCCTCTCCCACCTCTGAAATGGCTACTGTCATCTTGTGTGGCTTCAAGCACTGTGAGGTGTCTCCTCTCTGTGGTCATCTGCCTCAAGCGTCTCCTGACTTCCTTCCAAGGGACTCAGTGTGGTGTACACAGTATTTCCCTTTTGTATTTTATCCCCACAAAAAGCTTGTAAAGTTGTTTAGCCTTTCCTGAAAGAGACTGAGTGAGTGGCCCAGTGAACCTCATGACTGAGTGGACCTTTGAACTTAGGTCCTAGAGAGCCAGTGTGGTGTAGAGGTTGGAGTGTCGGACTGGGGTCCGTGAGGCCCAGTTTCAAGTCCTCAGTTCTGCCATGGAAGCTTCCTGGTGATCTTGGTCTTGTTGCACACTCTCTGCCCAACCTACCTTGCAGGGTGGTTGTTGCACGGGTTCAGTGGGGAAAGAAGAATGATGCTGTAAGCTACCCTGGGTCCTTCACCAGGGAGAAAGGCAGGGTATAAGTTAAATAAATACAATAAATGGGCACATAGCAGCAGAAATATATACAATATGTGTGCTTTTCATTATTTTATTCCAGAAAGCATTTACAGTAGGACAGTGGTATAGAGGCTCACTCACAATTAATTTCCAACCATAAAACACAGACTTTTTATTGCTGGGATTACTTTGTGAATGTCCGTAACCAGTTAGGTTCTATCAGGCAGTTCTCCGCAAACAGAAAATGACACAGGATGGCACTGGCCAGATGGCAGCATCCAAAACTAACAGCAAGGTGGAACAAGCAGAAGAAGTTACAGCAAGAAGCCACAGAAACCACCAGAAGCAAAACAACTCAGTAGATTCATGAGCTCCTTTAAGGACCGTCTCACTTTGAAATTCCTGTTGAATCTAGCCTTATTTTTGTCTCAGTCTATCTGTTGCTTTACTCCCAAATTAAAAGTGAAACCTCGCTTTATAACATGTCATACCATGCCAACTAGGTTTGTCAGCAAGGTGATTTTTCTCCTTTATCCTTCTGGCTGCCATTTTGCTTATCTGATGTGCATATAGATCATTCCTTTTTTTAGCTGCACAGAGAAGTGTAACCATATAAACACTTCTTCCTTCAGGTTTACAGAGCTCCTGCCCATGTACACTCAGAGATTCACAAAACCAACTCAGTCCCTGAAAATCAAGTGGAGAACAGACTCACTGCTGCATATGTAGATTTCTAAACAGCATGGGGAATTGGAGGATGAGAAATGATGCCTCTAGGAGGGATGTTATGGAGACTCAGCTGTTCCCGCCAGGGTCAAGCCCTCCCAGCGGCAGCTTTCCACATTGCCGCTGCAGATACTGTCCTTACTGAGAGCCAGTTTGGTGTAGTGGTTAAGTGCACGGACTCTAATCTGGGAGAACCGGGTTTGATTCCCCACTCCTCCACTCGCACCTGCTGATGTGACCTTGGGTCAGTCACAAGCTCTGGCACAGCTGTCCTTGAAAAAGAGCAGTCTCTGTCAAGAGCTCTCTCAGCCCCACCCACCTCACAGGGTGTCTGTGGTGGGGAGAGGAAGGGAGAGGAGTTTGTAAGCCGCTCTGAGACACCTTTGGGTAGTGAAGAGCGGGGTATGAATCCAATCTCTTCTCTTCTTCTCTTCTCCTGTGAAAACCGCAAACAGTTTGTTAACCTGGTCAATGGGAAAGGAATGGGCTCTCAGAGACATCCCTGCATTGGGACACCAAGTTCACCATCTGTGGTGCCCCTGCTGGGGGTGGGGAGATCTATACATGGAAAACTTGTAGACACTTATAAATTGGGTCTGGAGAACAACATCGGTGCTAATAAACCCAACGTTAGGTGGATAAATCCAGTAGCACGGGATCCAACTTTCAGTTTAACACAAATTGATATTCTCTCATAGAAAAAAGAACTTAGGTGGCTTTTAAGATCCCATTTGGACTCATTTAATTCCATGATCTTCCTGCATTATTGTCAGCTGTTTTTCATTAGAGTAGATTTCAATTCCTGGTTCAAATATGTTGGAAGGAGCAACTGTGCTGCTAACTTGGAGGAGATGCCTGTTTTGTCTTCTGGGTCAGGCCCACCTGAGCGGTGGGGGTGGGGGTGGGGAGGGATAGACTGTACAGACAGCATGCACTTCAAAGATTCTTTTTTTAGAGTTGCTGATGTTGGCCATTTGGATCCATTCCTGAGGGGCTCTTTGAAGAAATAGGCTTAAGTAGTTGAAGCTGGATTTTGCTTCTTTTGTTTGCTTGAAAAAGCACCTGCTTTGTCAGTTGCCATGGTTTTAAGGAGGCAGAAAATTGCCAGTTCCTGGACTCTGACCTCTGATTGCCTGAGGAAGTGAAAAGCGACTCCTTCTCCAGTTCTGCTCGGGACGGTGTCCCATCTCTGGGTGTGAAGCTTACTTACGCGTTCTTCATTTTCCAGTGCAAGAGCCTTTGAGTGAGGAACAACTGTTGCTTGCCTGCCCCTTTGTGGGTGAACTCTGGCATGGCACAGAGCTGCTTCTCCTGGCCCCACACCTCATGTGCCCCCTCTCTGAGGGGTGGTGGTGGTGTCAGTGGCGTCACCCCTGGGCCGGTAAGGTGAATGAACAGTGTGCCAGCTCTGTGCTGCCCCAGCCCAGAATGAGTGAGGGCATTGTGGGGAGCTGCCCTCCTTCTTGCCCGCGCTTTCCCACCTCTTCCCTTTCCCCATCGCCCTGTTTCTTTTCCCCTTACCCCATTTCTTCTACCTGCTGTCAACCACCCTATTTCTCCCCCCCCCCTTCAAACACCCTTCAGAACTGGCAAGCTGGTTTATAAATCAGGATAGCAAATGACAGTTTTGTCCAGGGCACCTGTAAGCCTGACGCTGGTTGATGTAGCATTGAGCTGCTGTTTGCTGTTATGTCTGAATCGATCCAGTGCTGCTTGTAATTTGGACTGTGTGGAAATTTACCTGTCATGCATTTTAAGATGAGTGAGGAAAAACCAGTGCTTTGGGGGTGGGGGTGGAAAATACGTGTAACAAACAAATTAACTTTTAAATTTTGCAGCATTTAAATTGCCAGTAAGAAATAGCAGAAAACCACTAAGCTGTAGATCTCTTTCTGCTGGGGATAGATCAACATGGGTATTTATTTATTTATTCAAATTTCTACCCCGCCCTCCCAGCTCAGGGTGGCTTACATAAAAACAGATGGTTACATTTAAAACATAAGGTACAATTAAAACAGATTAAAATCATAATATGTGCTAGTAGTCGTTGGTTTTCATATGACGGTAGCAGCCATTATTCAAAGTTCTCAGCTCGCAGTCCGCTCTCAGTGTTCACTTGGAATGTCCTTGCAGGGCTTGCTGTTCTTTAGGCTGTCGGTGGCAAGTTCCAGAGTCCAGGGCCCTCTCCCTTTCAACCAACACATGAGCTCTGTTTTACAGGCCCCGCGGAACCGTAAAAGGTCTCGCAGGGCCCTGATCTCCTCCGGGAGCTCATTCCACCAGGATGGGGCCGCCACCGAAAAGGCCCTGGCCCTGGTCGTCGACAGCTTAGCCTCCTTAAGACCCGGGAGGGCCAGCCGGTTCTGGGCCCCTGGCTACAGTGCTCTCTGGGGAACGTGGGGAAAGACGGTCCCTCAGGTATGTAGGGCTTTAAAGGTAAGAACCAGCACCTTGAAACGAATCCGGTATGCTATAGGCAGCCAGTGCAATGCCTTCAGCACAGGCTGTATGTGCTCCTGTCTAGAGAGCCCCATCAAAAGCCTGGCCACGGAATTTTGCACCAGCTGCAGCTTCCAGATTTGAGACAATGGCAGCCCCATGTAGAGAGCATTACAGTAGTCTAATCTTGAGGTGACCATTGCATGGACCACTGTCGCCAGGTCGTTGCGTTCGAGTAGCCATGTTAGTCTGTCTGTAGCAGCAGAAAAGAGCAAGAGTCCAATGGCACCTTAAAGATTAACAAAAATTTTGGCAGGGTGTGAACTTTGGCAGGGTGTCACCATTTTTTTCAGCTGCAAGCTGGCAGTCGGGTCCCAGTTCGTAGACAAAGTGCCGTCCCCATTATTGAATTATTGGGGTGAATTCTAGGATGGAGGGCATTTCTCCACCAATCCCATGGTGAGAAATGTACTCAGCTTGCTTTGGGGGGAACAAGGGATTGCAGTGGGCTTTCTCTGCCTCCTCCCCTCTATCATGTTGATTCACTCCTTCATGACCAAGTTGTTCTGACGACAGCTTTGCAAAACTGGATGCACTATGGTTCATACTTTTCTCCAAGCTATGGTTTTTGCAAGGTGTGATTTGAAGCTTAGTGCTGATTATCATTTGCCCCAGTTAATTGATCACAGAAAACCGGCTGGAGAAAAGGGAGGGACCATATGGGCATGCAGCAACTTTCCACTCCTCCAAGCTTTGGATGACTTCTAAAAGCCACATGCTTGGGAGGGGTGAAAGAGGTTGTCCAATACGTATTTTCCCCTCTTTATGTCCCTGAAGCCATTACTTGGTAGTTTACCCATGTGTCAGTTCCTCACCCAATGCCCTTTTCACTTAGGAATAAATAATTGGGGTTTGCAAGACGTGTTATGTTTTCCGTGGCTTGTCAGCAGAAAATATTAATTAAAAAAAACACTGTACTTTTGAGAACTGTGTGTTCTCCCTCTGAGGTGGAGGACATCTCCATGGGTTATTCCCACCATTCCTTTAGGGAGGCAGGAAACTCTTTTTTCCCCTTCCTCTTGGTGCCTTGGGAATAGCCCCGCGTTCAGTTTCTATTCCTGCCTCTTAGGGAGTAGCAGCTAGAGTCAAGGCTCTGCTTTGGTGACTAAATCTTTCTCCAGTGGTTCGTCATGGTACATTCCTTACGTCTGGGATAAGCTCCTCCTCTTTCCTCAGGGTCGGCTCCAAGCTTTGATCCAGACGGGGAGGGGCTTATCCGCTTGTAGGCTATCCAGTTCTCTTGCCGGCCCTGCTTTAAGCAGGACGTGCTCCGGCGGTGCTGAATAGTGCACATTTAGTAAGAAGATTGAAGAAAGAAGAAGACGCGATGGCTTGTTTTCGCAGCCGGAGAGCGCAATGCAGGACTCTTTTCCGAGGGAGTTGGGTTTCGTCCCACAGGCGAGTCGATAGCCCAAGGTGCGTGTCTCCGCTGGCCTTACCCGTCCTGGGGACGGAGGGCCTGCTCCTGATGCTAGGGAGTGTGGAGGCGAGGAGACGCGGCGGTAGGGAGACTTCAGGTCTATCCCAGACCGGCATTTGGCAGGCGGCGGCAAAGCAGGACACGGAGCGGTTGATCACTGACTCCTAACATCCCGCCTGGAACGCGGTAAGCTGACGCCGGGTTTGAATCTACCCCTCTCGCAAATGGCCTGAGGGAAGAGAACAACGGTACGCTCCCGGGAAACCTCCGCTCCACCGGATGGAGGGGGGGTTATTCCTCCAGTCCAGTGAGACGCCCTTCCACATGCCCCTCGGGGGGGGGAGACTTTCCCGGGCTAATGTCCCTCAGGCGGGAAGAAATGGCGGGAAAAGTGGCGGCAGCCATTTTGAGTGTTGGCCAGGGCCCGATAGAGTTCTCTCTATGCAGAAGATGGCCTCCCCTGAGGGAAAACACAATAAATAGCCCATATGGATCTGAGCTTGTCAGATCTCAGAAGCTAAGCAGCATTGGGCATGGTTGGTACTTGGATGGGAGTCCACCAAGGAAGTCACGGGTCGCTCTTCACTTGGCACTCTTGTTTAAAGGAGGGACCTGGGGGAATCATCCTTTATAGGTACTAGGGGGGAAGGTACTGAGGGGGACGAAGGAGCTTGTTATCAGACTCTTTTCTCCCTCCCCCCTCCCCGGCAGGTGTTTGAAAATGGCTGAGAAGGCCCAAGGCAGTTCCACCAGGGACATCATGCAGGCAAGGCCCTCAACGTCCCAGACTTGCCAGGATCCTTTGGCCACTACAGGCATGGAATCCATTAACCCTGATATGCTGAACTGGTTTAGAGGGGAAATGAGAAAGGAGTTCAAAGATTTGATACTGGAGACTATTCAAGGCTCCAAATCACAGGACTCTTCTGCGGAAAGGGGCAGGAGTCTGAAGAGAAACAGAGATAGGGTAACCAGCGTCTCTAGATCTCCTGTTAGCTCAAAACGCAACAAACATAAAATCTCCCTCTAGAGAGAGGAGTCCTCTGCTGGGACGTGAAGAATCTGAGCCAGAGATTTCCACTTCCTCTTTGGAAAAGGAGGAAGGGGAACTTTCTGCGGAAGAAGAAGAAATGGTAGTACCTACGGTTCAATCCAGGCTTTTTCCGCAGGACCTTTACTCACGTCTCTTGCCTAAAGTGTTAAGGACTCTAGATCTCTCAACCAGACCTAGGGAAGAGACTGAACAGGACTCTGAGTTTCAGAAAGGGGTGGGTAAGTTGATGCCTAAGGTATCAGTCACACAGCCAGGACTGCCTCTCCCAGCCTCATTCTATCACATAATGAAGGCAGAATGGGAACAGCTGGCAAAACCTAAGACTAATCATCACCTCTTTTCGAAATTTTATTCACTGATGCCAGAAGCCTCACAGAAATTGAAACTGCCTGTAGTGGATGATCCCGTGACCAAATTGTATTCCATCTCGGTGCTTCCGATGTACACCGATGGGATGCCCAAGGACCACACCGACAGAAGGGTAGAACAGGCTCTTCATAAGAATTTCGAGGCCTCTGCGTCAGCTATCAAGGCTTCCACAGCGGGTTCCCTGTTTGCCAGGGCAGCCTACGAATGGGCAGACAAATTGGCCTTAGGTGATAGTGGGGTGCCTAAGGAGTTTAAAGATGAATTTAAAAAGATACCTTTGGCACTGGCCTTTACGACAGATGCCACCTTAGACATCCTGAAACTCTCTGCTAGAGCATTAGCGTGCAACTTAATGGCGAGACGAAACACCTGGTTTCGTCATTGGGATGTCGATTCATCTGCGCAGGCTAAAGTGGCAGCTGTGCCCTTTAGAGGATCACACTTGTTTGGGGAGGGACTGGACAGGTATTTAATTGAGGATAAGGACAAAAAGAAAGTCCTTCCTTCTAAGAAAGAGGGACAACAAGGTTAGAAAACATTTTCAGCCCTTTTGTGACCAGAAAAGGGGGCAGAAACAATCTTTCTCAAGACCATTTAAAGGAAAATGGCAAACTAGACAACACAGTGGGAAGTCCTTCCTAGCCAATGAGGGAGAGCAATCCTCTGCCAAAGTTCCAAAGAAAGGAACTTCGGCATGACTGTCCAGGTCCCCCAGAAATTCAGAAGATTGGAGGAAGGCTACAGGCCTTCTCACATCTGTGGCATGTAACGATTACGGACAGATGGGTGCTAGGGACAGTAACACATGGATACAAACTAGAGTTTCACTCCATTCCCCATCAACATCTTGTCAAAATGCCAAAGTATAGAAACAGGCTGAAACATCTACAGATCAAGGAGGCCATCCTCCACCTTCTAGAAATAGGGGCAATACAGAGAGTGCCCTCGCCCCAACAGGGACAGGACGTATACTCCATATTCTTCGTGGTTCCAAAGAAAAATGGGACCATGAGGGCCATTTTAGACTTAAAATAGTTGAACCGACATATCCGGAACAGAAAATTCAGGATGGAGACATTGACATTCATCCTGTTGGCTACTCAAGAGGGGGATTTTCTGATGTCTTTGGACTTGTCCGAAGCATATCTTCATGTGCCCATACACAGCATGCATCGGACGTTTCTGAGGTTCAATTATGCGAACTCTCACTTCCATTACAAAGCCCTCCCGTTCGGACTCAAGTCATCGCCCAGAGTGTTCACGAAGGTCCTAGTGACCCTAGTAGCACAGCTACGACTAAAAGGGGTGGTGCTTTTTCCATACCTAGACGACATCCTAATAAAAGCCGCATTGGCCACGGAGTGCATAGAGGCTTTGAACCTCACAATCCAGACACTAACCGATCATGGGTTTGTGGTGAAATTACAAAAAAGTCACCTGCAGCCTACACAGAGACTGCTCCACCTGGGGGTGGAAATAGACACGATACAGGACAGGGTTTTTCTTTCACAGGAAAGGGAACAAAATCAGGATACTGTTGGCACAGGTGCTGAGGGACTCCAAGTCAGAACTCATGACCTTGGCCAAACTACTGGGGATGCTAGTCTCCTGTCAGGAGGTAGTGCAGTTGCTCATTTTCACACCAGACCCTTGCAAAGGCTTCTTCTTCCACACCAAGTGGCGATAATGCGCAAAAGTTTCAAACTGATTCAACTTCCCATAGCTGTCCAGAACCAACTGGCATGGTGGACAATATCAACGCGCTTCAAAGTGGGGATTCCTCTCAGAGACCCCCGGAGGACTATTATGACGACGGATGCAAGTCTGTTAGGATGGGGTGCGCATTCAGGCGACAGGATGGCCCAGGGAGAATGGTCAGTTGTGGAGTCCGACGGAAAGCATCAATCTGCCGGAACTGAGGGCGATTCGCTTAGGCCTTCTGAGTCTTGTGGGCTCTCTGTTGGGACATCATGTTCTTGTCCAGACGGACAACACTACGGCAAAAGCCTATGTGAACAAACAGGGGGGAACCAGGGTTCGCTCCCTAAATGCGGAAGCTTCCACATTGATCTCCTGGGCAGTACGTCATCTGTTGTCTCTAAAGGCTACTCATGTGGCAGGAAAGGACTGGCTAAGTCTCAAATCAGTCAAAATGGATGCTGATCACAGAAGTTTTCCAAGAGATATGCAACAAGTTTGGTCAGATGGATCTAGACTTGTTTGTGACTGAGACAAACCGTCAAGTGCCAGAGTTCTTCTCCTGGGTTCAAAATACCCTAGCAAAATTGCGCATGGCCTCACGACCTTCTTTATGCCTTTTCCCCATTGCCAATCATACACAGGGTTCTGCAAAAGGTGCGACAACAGAAAGCGGAAGTAGTGCTGATTGCGCCTTTCTGGCCACGCCGATCGTGGTTCCAGGACTTACAGGGCCTGTCAATAACGAAGCCTTGGCATTTGCCACTACGGGAGGACCTTCTGTCCCAAGGTCTGACAAAACACCTGCAGCCGGGGTTACTCAGGCTAGCAGCGTGGAGATTGAGCGGGAAATGCTAGTGGGGGCGGGTTATCAAGACAAAGTAATAGATACTATGCTGGCATCTAGAAAGGCCTCCACTAAAAAATCGTATGATCACACCTGGCGGGTGTTTCATGACTGCAGTCTAGCAAAAAAGTTGGATCCCCTTAAGGCCTCAGTTAAGATGGTATTGTCCTTTCTAAAAGATGGCCTGGAGAAGGGCCTTAGTACAAGCACTTTAAGAAAGCAGGTGTCTGCCATTTCAGCCAGTCTAGGGGCTAAATATGGACGGTCGCTTATTAGACATCCACATATTAAGAGATTTCTAAAAGGGGCTTCAGCCATTAATCCTCCACAAATTCACAGATGTCCCACATGGAATCTTAATACGGTATTGCGGGCTCTTTGTAAACAACCTTTTGAGCCTATGGCCTCCTGCCCTCTAAAAGAACTAACCTTTAAAACCCTATTTTTGGTGGGTATCACATCCGCACGTAGGGTTTCAGAATTGAGGGCACTTTCCATTAATAGAGAACTTTGTACCTTCCATAGGGACAAGGTGGTCCTTCGTTTAGAGCCATCCTTTGTCCAAAAAGTGAATTCGGTCTTCCATACCTTCCTTCTGCCCCAATCCTAAACACGATAAAGAACATGAATAGCATTGTCTAGATGTTAGGAGGGCAATTAGCTTCTACATTGAGAGGACAAAGGGTTGGAGAAAATCTGAGGCGCTTTTTGTGTCTTTTAGAAAATCTTCCTTGGAGATGCAGGTTTCTACCTCCACTCTGAGCAGGTGGGTTAAGGGCTGCATTATCTTGGCATACAAGGCAAAAGGGTTGCAACCCCCAGAGGGGATAGTGGCACACTCTCTTAGGGGAGCAGCTGCGTCTGTGGCTTATAGGTCCTTTCCATCCTTGGAAACTATATGCCGGGCAGGCACTTGGAAATCCGTACACTCCTTTACTAAACATTACAGAGTGGATAAATTGGCATCAGCAGAGGCGGCCTTTGGTCGTAGGGTGCTTCAACACACTCTGTGAGAGGGGAGAGGCGGATTCCCGCCCTGGAGCCTTTGCTTCTGTACATCCCAGACGTAAGGAATGTACCACGACGAACCACTGGAGAACGGAAGGTTTCTTTCACTTACTGTGAATCTTCCTTTCTCTGCGGTTCTGGTGGTGTACATTCCTACCCACCTGTTTTTTGGGTGCGCCTCCCCCCTTGGTTACAGGAGTGTGGGGAAGCGGGGGTAGTTCAGACAGGAGCTTGTTACTAGTTAGGTGTTCAGGTCCCTAATCTGTACCTAGTTTGTTATATTTGGTTAGCCTCTCTATGTTTTGGGGAGATTGTTCTTTCTTCCAGTTCCTTTCCGGCGGGGTTTGTAACGGGCTTAACGATGACTGGATAGCCTACAAGGGGATAAGCCCCTCCCCGCCTGGATCAAAGCTTGGAGCCGACCCTGAGGAAAGAGGAGGAGCTTATCCCAGATGTAAGGAATGTACCACTTCAGAACCACAGAGAAAGGAAGTTTCACGGTAAGTGAAAGAAACCTTCCGTTCCCACTCAGCTACATTCTTTTGCCTTTTTTCTCCTTCTAAATCTCTCTTTAACCTTCTCTTTATTTCTCCTTATTTCTCTTTATTTCTCTCCCTTTCTCTGCTCCTCGACGAGAGTCAAGAGCCACAAGGAAGCGGAGAGGACGATGAGTGCTGCTGCATGCAGACAGATGGCGATGGCAGCAGAGCACTCCGACGGTTTTTCCTTGGCTCAGGATGAAACATTTGCCGCGGCCGTGGCCATCAGTGGGGCCTACTCGCCCTCTGAGCTTGCTTGTGCCACCCCAATGGACCCAGCAGAGGCGGCGTTGCGGAACACCCAGAAACGCCATCGACCGCCTGAAGAAGTGGAGCCCGCCAAAATCGGCCGGACAACAACGAGCAGTGGCCATCTTGGATCGGCGGCGCGGGAGTCTGGAGGCGGTGAGATTCCTCTTCTGGGAGATCACCACTGCTTGGGAGCCAGTAAGACCCCCGTTATGTGCCTCCCCAGGCCAGACCCACTCCCCGGGGGGGGAGTTCCTGTGGCTCCAGGAGCTGATTTGGGCTTATCTAATTTAATGAGATTTTTCAGGCAGGCCATGCAAGAGGAGATGTCCTCCTTTTGTAATAGATTGAGCTGGTGCCCAGGTCTACCCACCTCAAGGTCCCTCTTCCTGGCCTACAAAGGCAGCTCAGAAGGCGCCCCCCAGTTCCCATAAAAGACCTAGAGGGGATCAGAGGGAAGAGGACGAGGATTCTTCCATCTCCAATCTTGAAGACAGGAAGGAGGGCGAATTCCTTTCGGAGGAGGAAGAGGAGGAGAAGAAAATGCCGGAACAATGTAGTAGATTTTTTTAAGGAAGATGATTATCAGTACTTCCTTATTAAAGCTATGAAAGCCCTAGAGATTCAGGATTCCCCAGCTAATGAAGAGCAGGGACCAGCCAAGCCCAGGTTTAAGTCACATTCCGGGGGAATTTTTTCCTCCAGAGGAATTAGTGGAGAATGGCATCTTTCCATTCCCTGAATATTTTGAGAGACAATTCAGAATGGCTTGGAGCAAACAGACAGTTTCCTGGGTTTGTAAAAAAGTTATATGCATTGCCTTCATACGCAAATGAGCTTTTACAGGTACCACCGGTGGATGGGCCAGTGGCAGCCATTCAATCCACGGGCCTTGTCTCGGAAGATGGGCACGGATCCATACGGGACCCTATTGACAAGAAAGTAGACGCCACAGTCAAGAATATTTATGAGGCTGTTACCATGATAGTGAGAGCGGCAGCTACTGCTTCCATAGCATCCAGAGCTTCGATTGTCTGGATTCGTAAATTAATCCAACTCTTACCAGAGAACAACACGGGTCTCCTCAAGGGTGGCTCACGCATCCTGAAGGAAGCCTCCTTCTCTGCTGACGCTACTCTAGACATATTGATGTTTGCCTTCAGAGCTATGGCTTCCAGTAACGTGGCCAGACGGCTACTCTGGCTTAGGGCCTGGCAGGCTGACTTCCAGTCAAAGCTGATGGTATCTGCCTATCCATTCCAGGGAGATCGACTCTTTGGCGATGCCCTTAACAGAATTCTTGTGGAAACGTGTGACAAGAAGAAGTCCATGCCGAAAATTTTTCGCCAAACTGAACAACGGAATACGCATTCCTTTCGTTCCCAACACACCCTGTCCAGGTTCCACCAGGACCAGAAGAAGAGCAATTGGAGCGCGCCCAGGACCTTCAGCCGTAGGGGAACATTCAACTCTTAAGTTCCACAAGCCCCCATTCAACAGAGCTGACCAGGGGGACCGTGACCCCAAACCCAAGCAACAATGACTACCCGTCCCTTCCCGTGGGAGCATGCCTTCTGTCCTTCGCCGCAACCTGGACAGAATCACAAGCGGATGTCTGGGCACAGGAGGTAGTATCCCACGGCTACACAATAGAATTCCGGCACACCCCACCCCCCTGGAAAGATTTCTGGTCTCGCCTGTCAGCAAATCCATCGCCAAAAGAGCCTTAGTAGACAGGGCACT
>NW_015177028.1:558323-586099 GCF_001447785.1 Gekko japonicus | reverse complement strand
AGTTCCTCGGTTCTTCTCGAGATATCATCATCCAGAAGCGGAAGCAACAGATGCCCTTACTGCTGCCTGGCCCCAGGGGCTCCTTTATGTGTTCCCTCCACTTCCGCTGATTCCCAGAACAATCCGTCGGATCCGGGAGGAAAGGGCACAGGTCATCCTGGTGGCCCCCTTGTGGGTAAGACGGCCCTGGTATTCAGCGCTGTTGGAGCTGGCCATTTTGCTGCCTCTACATCTGCCGAAGACTGCGGACATGCTGCTGCAGGGACCAATCTGGCACCCCCATCCAGAGTGGCTCTCTCGAACCGCCTGGAGATTGAGCGGCAACAGTTCTCCCAGCTGGGTTACTCAACACAGGTGATGGATATGATGCTAGCATCCAGACAACAATCCACCATCCGTATATATAATACGACCTGGAAGGCTTTCGTCAGATGGTGCAGAAGGAAGAAGGTCAATGCTCTGTCCCCCACAGTGGCCTCCGTGTTGGCCTTTCTGCAGGATGGTCTGGATTCCGGGTTGGTCGCTACCCTTCGCAGACAGTTGGTGGCATTATCTACCGTCCTTCCATTACTGGGGGGATATAAGTTAACCAAACATCCACATCTCCAGTTATTTCTGCAGGGAGCGTCGGCAAAGTCTCCACCACAGGCCCATCGGTTCCCTACGTGGAAACTAAATACAGTCCTGACGGCTCTGACCAAGTCTCCCTTCGAGCCTCTTAGGGAGGTTCCCTTGAGGTGGCTAAGAATGAAGACGCTCCTCCTGGTGGCCATTACATCGGCACGTCGAGTATCAGAGATTGCCGCCTTCTCCGTCAAGTCTACACTGTGCATCTTTCACAAGGATAAGGTTGTCCTCAGGACTGACCCTACCTTCCAGCCGAAGGTGTTGTCTGTTTTCCACCGTTCGCAGGAGGTATATCTACCTTCTTTTTGTCCTAAGCCTAAACACCCTAAGGAGGTCCTGTGACATAAGCTAGACGTTAGGTGTGCGCTGAAGATTTACATTCTCAGGACGGAACCAATCAGGAAGACGGACTTCATGTTCATCAATATATCTTCACCCAGAGTAGGTGACAGAATGTACAAGACGTCTATCAGCACGGCTCTTAGATCCTGCATATCAGAGGCGTACAAGGCGGCTGGCCTGGAGGTTCCTAAAGGAATCACAGCGCATTCCCTGAGGAGTGCATCCACCAACGCAGCTTTCTCAAACCGGGAGACGGTAGATGAAGTGTGCAGAGCAACAACCTGGACTTCCATCTCTACGTTTGTCCGGCACTATAAACTGAAAACCTTTGCCTCTGCGGATGCAGAGTTCGGAAGAAGAGTTCTTCAGCACATCTTGATTGCTACTGACGAAGCGACCCACCCAATTGAGGGACACTGCTCTGGGAGATCCCATGGAGATGTCTTCCACCTCAGAGGGAGAATGGCCATAGACACTTACCGTGAAGGGTCCTTCTCCTCTGAGGTCAGGAGGACATCTCGGCCCTCCCGTATTCATCGTCTTCTATATCTGTGGTGCTGATCTCTTCTTCCTTCTAAGTTCTTCTCTTTTCTGCTGTCAGACTGTCTGTCCTCAAGTTTAAGTTAATAATGTTTTCAGAGTTTTCTGTTCTTATACAGGAGAGTTAGTTTGGTTAGCGTTTACTGCTTGCGGAGTCCCAGAACTGAAAGCGGGGCTATTCCCAAGGCAGCAAGAGGGAAAAGTGTTTCCTGCCTCCCTAAAGGAATGGTGGGAATAACCCATGGAGATGTCCTGACCTCAGAGGAGAAGGACCCTTCACGGTAAGTGCCAATGGCCGATATGTATGTGGAAAGTCTGAATATATTGCCTTGGATTCTACCTAAGTTTTCTGCATATGCTAGAGTGATTTTTCATTGATAGCACTCTTATTGCAAGCCCCTATGGTGCTGTTCCTGGTGGTTGCCCAGGACATGGTTTTGGGGGTATGGCAGGCTCCTATGGGAAGTGGGACTTGATGAAAGTTGCCTCCCCTTCAGCTAGCAGTGTCTCCTGAAAGTGGGAAACTTCCTTGGTATCCAAGCCATTATAGTAGGGAGAGGAGTATACGTGTGTTTATCTGATAATATTTATGCAAATGTATATATTGGAGGGAAGGCAGGGTGGTGCAGCCTGATCTCGGAAGCTAAGCAGGGTCGGTACTTGAAAGGGAGATCACCAAAGGAGACTCTGCCGAGGAAGGCCATGGCAAACTACCTCTGCTTCTCCCTTGCCTTGAAAGCCCCTTGCTGGGGTCTCTGTAAATTGGCTGTGACTTGACTGCGCTTTATGCACACATATTTGCATGGTTGTGTGACCAATCCGTTGAAATAACCTTTCCTCTGTACCTTAATGAGACTAGTGCAGAATTTACCTTCCAGAGAATTTTAGCTGCAGAGCCGTGGTGGGTTGAATTCAGTCTTGCCTTGGTAGCTTTTATTGTCTAGATTTCTAGTGGACCTTGAATGCATTTTTTATTTACAAAGCAAAAGCACATATTCTGGATCTTTTGGCAGTTAACGCAGAAAGAATCTGTTTTGCGATCTGCTTTGGTTGAAGAACATCTAATGTACAATCCAAGTGGGATGATCCACCAGAAGTTGGGCAATGATCTGGCAGTGAACTGTGGTCCGCCTTCTGTTTACTGTTGCTGGGGGCGAAAGGGGGATCAAAAGTATTTTCAGGTCCTTGGAGCTTCTGGAGAAGAGTTTGACCATCTGTGTATAGTGTTGTATCAAAGGTTTTGAAAAGAAAAGAAAGAAAATGTCCACTGGTCTTTGGAATCAGACTGTATATTGAGTAGATAGTACTTTGTGGTCTGTGTGCATTGCATGAGGTTAGTGCCGGTGCAGTGGCAGGATCCAGAAACTCCTAAAACTAGCACTGAGGTGCGAAAACCCTCTCCCCAGTTGCAGAGGGGTTGTTCTGTTATATGATGCTGTACATAAAAATACATAAAACAAAATTTAAAACCACAATTTAGGACTGTTTTAATCAAATGCAGTACATAAATCAGTCTTCAGCTGTCTCCAAACTATTGAAAATTGGGGGGGGGCAGGTGCCCCTCCCGCAGGAGGCTGTTCCATAAATGTGGGGCTGCCACTGAAAAGACCCTCTCTTGTGCGCCCGCCAGGCAAGCCTCCTTGATTGATGGGGCAGTCAGGAAGGCCTTCTCCTATGATCTTAATTCCCAGGCAGGAATATGTATGGGAGAGGTCAGTCCTTCGGATACCCTGGTCCCAAGTCATGTAAGTCTTTAAGGGATATAACCAACATCTTGAATTGGGCTTGGGTGTGTAATTGCTGTAGTGTCAGGGTTATTTGTGTAAGCATTTGTGGGGTGCTGGTATTTGGGGTATTATTTTATTTTGCCTTTCTTTGCTTTTGCTTCTTTTTTTTTAATAAACTGGGATTTGAAAGTTGCCTTGAGCAATGACGAGAGGTGGGTTGCAAACGTACAGGTGCGGAATGGAGCCTGGGAACCAGAGGGAGTGGTCTGTTTGGAGCCTCTTGAGCTCATGACTGCGGTGAGATTTGGATCTGAACACGCCAAAGCTCTCGGCGCAGTCCCTTGACCCTTATGCTGCATAAGCTGTCAGAGTTTGGAAGGACCAAAAACCTCTTGCCAAAGGCAACGCCAGGACTAGTGCACTTCATAATTGGAGAGCTGGTGCAATTCATGATGAGCAGCTCCAGCATGACTTGATTCCCCCCTCCTTTATTTAACAGCTGGGTGATCCATCTATCTTTCCTGCTGTCATCGTGGAACACGTACCAAGTGCTGATCTCCTGAACAATTACTCGGGTTTATCCTGTGTGGCTGAACACAGTGTCATGATAACAGAAAATTCACTGGATGTTGCAGAAGAAGAAATTATAGAAGACGATGACATCACTCTCACAGGTTTGTGACAGGAGCATTTTCATACACTGTTGCTTGGGACCCTGTGACTCCCCCTCTGGCCTCTCTTCTCTTCAGTGTAGCAGCTGCCTCTGGAGGCACGACTGGAACTGTTACTTGCCGGTTCAGACACCGTGACAAATAATTTGTTTAAAATCTTTATTCGCTGCCTTTCTTCCTACAGAGCTCAAGGTGGTTTCCAGGATTGATAAAATGCATTAAAACATTTAAAAACATAAATCCAAATTTTAAAATCACAATTTAGGACTGCTTTAGTTAAATACAATCCTAAACAAAACAGTCTTTAGCTGCCTCCTAAACATTGAAGAGGGGGGGCAGTTGCCCCTCCCTGGGGAGACTGTGCCATAATCGTGGGGCTGCTACTGAAAAGGCCCTCTCTCATGTACCCACCAAATGAGCTGCTTTGATTGGTGGGACGGTCAGGAAGGCCTCCTCCTGTGGTCTTAATTCCTGGGCAGGAAAAAGGGTGGGTCAGAACCACTGGGAGAGTTTGGGAAAGATGTTAGCGGACTGGAGCTTCCCCTTCCTTCCCTGGGCAGCATGCTGTTTGTCCCAAAACTGTTCTCTGAGGATTGGGAGAGCCTGGAAAGCAAAATGTGCTACAGGATTGGGGTGAAGGGGTTGCCTGTGGTAACAGCAGGGAATCAGGCAGAATATCCTCTTTGTCTGTCTTCCGCTGATAGCAGCTGTGAGGGGATCGAGGGGAAAACCTACCGTCCCACTTGATTCCCCATTTTCATGTTTTGCTTGCGAGGCTCTCCCAATCCTCAGAGAAGGGTTTCAGGACACGTGATAGGCTGCTTGAAGGTGAGGAAGGTGGGGAAAGATCTACTGCACCTGCACCTTCTGTGTGAACTCTTCCAGGCTCTTCATACATCCATGCAGAGTTCATTCCAGCCTGAGACAGTTTAAGGCAGTGGGGTTAGGCTTGAGTAGTAAAAGTGGTAGCATTCTGCTGACTTGAACCTGGAAGCTTTAGATCTTTAGCAGCTGAATGTATTGAATGTCTGAACTAGCCATAGTTGCGTAAAGGAATACGAGTGAGCAGGTACTCCGTATACAAGCCACTCATTCACCTTCAGTCTTTCAGAGCTGTTCTCTCAGGAGCAGTCCTCAAAAAAACTCTCTCAGCCCCACCTACCTCTCAGGGTGTCTGTTGTGGGGAGGGGAGGGGAAAAGAGATTGTCAGCCGCTCTGAGACTCCTTTGGGTAGTGAAGGGCGAGGTATAAATCCAATCTCCTCTCCTCCTTCTCTGCAATCAGTTCTGCATTCTTATTACACGAACATACATGAAGCTGCCTTACACTGAATCAGACCCTCAGATAGGAACCATTAGACAACAAGACAGGTGGCTAGGTTCTGCACCCAGGTTTATAAGGAACGCAAAAAGCGAGGCAAATAGGCCATAGCTTTACATTTTAATAAATTTTAAGTGACTTTTTAAATGGTTTGAAAGGTTAAAAATGCAATTCTATTCCTCTCATTTTTTTTTATAACCCTTAAACTTGTATGGTATTATGAGCTTTTTCTTGTTGTTATAGAATCTTGGGGATTCTTTTTCATTGCATTTCAAATTGATTGAATTGTACTGGTCGAAGACTGTAATAATCAACTGACTGACTGACTGACCCTCGGTCCATCAAGGTTAGTATTGTCAACTCAGATTGGCAGCAGCTCTCCAAGAGCTCAGGCAGAGGTCCTTCACATCACCTACTGCCTGGTCCTTCTTAACTGTCAGTGCTAGGGATTGATCCTGGGACCTTCTGCATGCCAAGCGGATGCCACTGAGCCAGAGACCCTCCCTCCCCTTGAGTTTGGCCCTCATTAAAACTCAGTGCATGACGTTCTCTGTCCTCCGTTGCCCATCAAGGTGTCTCCACTCATGGGGCGGTCCATTCACAACAAGCGTGAGCAGAGGCTGCCGCACTAGGGCATGCTGTGCAGAGGCTGCCACCCACTTGGAATGGGTGGCATCCTGGTTTCCATTTTATGGCTGGGGAGCTGTGGCCAGTGCTTTTGGAGTCCAAGCCTTTGCTATCCAGTGGCCTACCCTGACTGACTACTGTGGAGGGAGTGCCTAGCTCTGATGTAGATGCTGCACATATAGAGGGTCCCAGCTCAGGGAGTCGAGGCCAAGTGTGGAATGGGCTTTCCCAAGACTTTACAGAACTGCAGCCAGCCGGGTTGCTAGGGAGATGAAGGGCCACTCCTTAGTCTATGGGCTCATGACAGAAACCAGAATTCCCTTCCTGTCACTTCCACATTCTCCGACAAATGTTCGCCTTTCAGTCTGCTTTTGAAATTTCTTCAGCTTTCAAAGTATTTCATGATAAGGTCGGTTGGGTGGGGTCACTGGTTTAAAGAGAAAAATAAATCCCGCTCAAACTCACTGGGCTAATGCTCAAACCCAAGAAGCAGTTTATTTCTTCACCTCTGTCCCTGTTTCTTTAAAATCCTAACTGCTTCACTTTTTTGTCCTTTCTGTTAAATTGACCCCCCCCCCAAAATCAAATTATTGATTACTGTCTATGTTAGCTAGATTCCAGTCCAGTAGCACTTTAGAGACCAACAAGATTTTCAGTGTATGAGCTCCTTTTGTCAGATATTAGTTCCTATTTCTATTTCCTTTCCTCTGATACAGCCTTTTTAAAATCGTGGCTTTGCCTGTAGTAGAGCTAAATCCAACTATCTCTATTTCCTATGTAGCAAACAATGCTCCGTCTTAGTCCTGTGTTACCTGGCATGGCTGATGTCTGAAGAGCTTAGGGAGGGCTGGGGCCATGGCTCCGTGGCAGATCATCTGCTTGGCATGCAGAAGGCCCCAGGTTCTCCAGTTAAAAGGACAAGGTAGAAGGAGAGGGGAAAGACCTCCGCTTGAGAGCCTGCTGGAAAGCTGCTGCCAGTCTGAGTAGACAATAATGACTTTGATGGACTGATGGTCTGATTTAATTCTACAATTGTGTGCTCTGCAAACAAAAAGTCCCAGGTTCAATCCTTGGCATCTCCAGTTAAATGGATCTGGTAGTAGGTGATGTGAAAGGCCTCTACTGGAAATCTTGGAGAGCTGCTGCCAGTCTGAGTTGACAGTACCGACTTTGATGGACCAGTGGTCTGATTCAGTATAAGGGAGCTTCTTGTGTTTAACAGCTGTTTACACATAATTACTGGGCTAGCAGAGAACTAAGGTAAGTGAAAACTGGGGTACATAACCAACTAAATGAGACAAGAGTTGCTGTGCTTACATGCCGGGTCGCATCTGTGGAGTCAAGCAAAAGGTGTGGCATCCGGCGCCCGCCCATGTCCCCTTGCAAACAAGGTTTTCTCCCTCTGAGTTGGAGGACATCCTGTGTGGGTGATTCCCATCCATCATTCAGGGAGGCAGGACTTACAAAAGAACTTCCTGTTTCCTGTGGTGGGAGTCACCCTTTCCTCAGTTCTTTTCCTGCCTCAAGAGGGAGAGCAGCTCGTTAGGCTTTGCCAAACCTTTTACCTTTCTTACCTTCTTGCTAAGCTATTTCTTGTAGAGCATTAACCCTCCTTTCTTCCCCTTTTCTTTCAGACCTTTCTCTGGACGGCCTTCTATCAAAAAAATAAAAATAATAACAATAATAATTACAAAGGGGGGCCTTTTAACCCCCCCAGTTTTTTCCTCTCCTCATCTCCTAGAACTGCCGATCTTCTCCTCCTCTCTTCCAGCTTGCCTCCTAAATCCTACCTCCTCACCCGATCGCCTTTGATCGGAGGCCGCGCTCCGCTGCAGTTACTCTGCCTCTAGCCGCAGCCGCCTCTAACCGCAGCCGCCGCAAGCGCCGCGAGCGCGCGGCGCACGTGGTCCGCCGCAGGGAGAAACAATGGACCAGGAGGACGATGCGGAGCAGCACAAGGCCAGTTTAAAGCCGCCTTCGGGCGCTCTGGATTCGGGGGGCAGCGCTGGCTGCCGATCCCCGCCTGATTCGGGGGGCAGCGCTGGCTGCCGATCCCCGCCTGATTCGGGGGGCAGCGCTGGCTGCCGATCCCCGCCTGATTCGGGGGGCAGCGCTGGCTGCCGATCCCCGCCTGAATCGCCCGCAACTGCAAATGGGCGCTTGCCAAGCTCGGCCACGGCCCATGAGCGCGCATCCGGCTCGGCTGAAGCCGCCCTCATCGGGCGCTCTCGATTCGGGGGGCAGTTCTAGCTGCCGATCCCCGCCTAAATCGCCCGCAAATGCGAACGGGCGCTCACGAAGCTCCGCTACGGCACATGAGCTCCTGTCCGGCCCGGCATCGGCAACGAGCCTCCGAGGCCACGATGGCCGGAGACAACGAGGAGGAGGAGGAGGAGGACGCAAAATGGGCGCTCCCTTCGCTCGGCTAAGGCCCATGAGCGCCTGTCTGGCTCGGTATCAGCACCGAGCCTCCGGGATGCTGGCGCCACCATGAGGAGGAGGACGACGACGGAGAGGAGCAAAGTGGTGATGTACCCGCTCGCGGTCCCCTGTTCCTGAGCTCTGATGGCCATGTCCCTTTTAAGGCAAGCTAGGGAGGAGATGAGCCGGAAAGAGGGGGGAAGGAAGGAAAGAAGAGGCCCAGGTCACCGGTCCACGGCTCCCTTAACCGGCAGGCCAATACCGCCCTAAGCGTCCCGCTCCCAGACCGCCTAAGAGGGAGAAAATCAACCCTGCCCCACGGGTAGGCTAAGGACGTAAGCGCATTCCTCCTCGGCCCTAACCTTACCAAAACCCCCGCGCGCTGCGTGCCACGGAAGCCTTGGGAGGAATAGGTGAAACCGCTCATTTGTTTGCAGTTTCATGCCTTTTGGAAAATCTTTGATGATTTCAAAGGAGGTCTTTCATTGAGGGACGGGTGCCCTGCATTTCCCATGTGTGACAACTCTTAGCAACCAACAAAACCTTGGCTGAACCAGCTCTGCAGGAAGGCTCATGGAAAAAAACTGGAGAGCGAGAGAGAATTGCCTTCTCCTCCCCCCCTCCCCCCCTCCACCTTCTACTCTGGTGGAGAACAATGCCCAGCCATTTGTACACCCTTTTGATGTGTAAAGTGACCCTGGAGAAGAGGGAAGTTTACTCGGAATTAACTGCAAGAGTCCCGGGCCCTTGGAAAGTATTTTCTTCTCAAGGAGAGTCCCCCTTCCTCATTTTGAGGGGGATATAGAATATATTTCTGGCCCAAGCTGGAAGTTTCCTTTTACTTGTAAAATGCCCCCAGGACTGCAACCTCGCAGACAATGAGGTCTGAGGGGGAAGTCTTTGTTCTCACGGGTACCATTCCAAAGCGGCTTGCTTGAGAAAAAAAAAAGAAAAAAAAAACCCTCTGGATGAGAGAGGATGACGGAACTTCATGTGGATGCTCTCTGCACTGCGTGGGTTCTTTTAAATATGGTTTCTTCGTAAATGTGTGCTTCAAGGACGCGAGTGCACAATTGTCCAAAAGAAAACTGGGACAACGGATCGATGCCTTGCCTGGCAAAGACAGACACCGGCCACTAGAGTGAGCTAGTCCCAAGCCAGAGCGACTGTAGCACGCCACCCCATGGTCGGCATAGGAATTGTTAACAAACGCATTTCCAGGAGACGCTTGAAAAGAGAGTGAACTTTGATCAGCACCCAGGCAGTGTAGCCTTAGGCTTGACTTGTTGTTTGAGACTCAAAACAGCGGTGTCGAGACCCAATAGTCTTGTCGATGCAGGGTTTTTTCCGCACGGGTCGAGCCGCAAGACGGCAGGTAGAAGAAGAGAGATTAACCAAATTCCTTCCCACTACCTTATGTTGATGTGTTTTTGTCTTCACCCTTTCCATTGCAGGAACGTGCTAACAAGAGGGAGACACCCCGCCCCCGCCTTAACACGCTGTTTTACAGCAATGTGGATCTAAAGGGATCAACCTCCCCCTGCCCCACTGCAGTCGCATGCAGTGAGGATGTGCAGCCAGCCAGTAATGAGACAGAGGCTTGGCTCACAGCTGGGAGACACACGGTTATATATATTCTGCATTGCGTTTGCCAAATGTCTTTTCACTTTGGTGGGGTGCATTTCTGTGGATTGGACAGTCTGCACAGGCCGTTGCCCACACCCTTTCCCTCCCTAGGATTGTCTTCCTTCCAGGCTGAGCCTTGGAAAGAGCTCCCTTCAAAGACTTTCCCTTTATGTGCTGTTTAAGTTAGCACACCTCTGGGATTCTCATTTGTTTTAAGCCTCGATGTACTCCATCTGGGATTCTGGTCAATTCCGTGCCAACCCCAGCATTGAGGCACAGAGAGCGAGCGGGCCTTGCAGGCTCGGGAACGCCTAGCAACCCCCATTTTGGGGAAAAAAAAAAAATCTCTCTCAATCTTCTGTGTCAACAGAGACAGGCACCCCCCCTCCAGGGTCCAGTGCCTTACCTGACACTAAAACAAATCTCGCACCCTTCAGGGCAGAGCGGGAACTCTGAGTTTTACCCTGACAAGGCTCTTGTGTTTTAGGAATCTGTCTATGTGCAGAATCTGCATTTCCAGGACGCACCGTGGCTCGAAGGGGGGGAGCCATGTATTGAGTCACCCCACCTCCCCGACTGAGGTCTATTGCAGGTGATTCCTCTGGTCTCTTGAGTCGACCAAGAGAGCCCACACTCTTGGCCGGGACCATTCCGTGTGTTTAGAGTGCCTACCAGATAATACCTCTGTTTGTGTTTCTCCTGTTAAGAAGATACAGGCCCCTGTCCTTCAGAGCAAATGCACTGGACACTTGACACGAAGCTTAGGGTTTTTGGGGAAGGAATTCTTTACAGCAGGGATCTGCCTTTGAAGTACCTTTTCCTTGGGTGCCCTTCCTTGGACGTCTGCTTCTAAAGGTGATAAAGAATAGTTCTGCGAACAAGTTCTGACAACAAGTGGCGGCATGTCCCACGTCAGTGCTTTAAAGGATGCCAATCTCCTGGTTCTGGAAGGAACGGAGCCAGTTGGCAGCGTTGGCAGAGACGCAGAAGGGGACAAAGAATCTTTGTTCAGATCTAAGCATTTCGGCCTTGAGATTAGAACCTTTAAGCAGATGTGTCACTAAATCGGTAGCGAGAGAGAGATTGACCAAACTCTCCCAACCACCTTTTGTGTTTTTGCGTTCTGTGTTTCGTGTTTTGGTCTAACCTTTCCTTCACAGGTATGTTCAAAGGGAAACAACCCTCCCACAAGCGCTGCATTAAGAGCAGCCTAGATTTAAAGAGCACCTTGCTCTACCTGCACTGCAACATGCAGAGGGATTGGGCTTTCAAGGAAAGAGATTGGAGAGCATAAAGTTTAACCTTGCCTTCTGGGTTTAATGTTCACGAATATGGATTACGGGCTAGAGATGCGTACTCGTCACAGCCTAACACGGTGCTGACATTCTGACATACTCTCCTATTCATAAATGGGAAAGCTCCCATTCTATGCTAAACAAGGGCAGGGTGCTAATAGCCATGGCAAATTATAGTTATTCTTATGGTAATTAATAAATTATAAGCCACAGGCATCCCTGCAACAGGGGGAGAAAGGCCGTCTGGCTCCTTATTGCATTCTATCCTTATTGCTTCTATCCAACACACCAGATCGCATTCTTCCATTTGTTTTCTCAAATGTTTGAGTTTTGCCCTTTGGTATTCTTCATGGGACTGGGACGTCTGCATAGACTCGTCCCTCCCACCCTCTCTCCAAGGATTTTCTTGCCTTACAGGCGGAGTTATCTGGAAAGAGCTCTCCTTTCAAAGATGCTTCATTTTGGTTTTTGGCCAATCGTCAGGTGAAGTCGTGTCTCCGATGGTGGACGAGGGGAGCCCTGTCGGTGCGTTCGGTCCTATGCGTCTTTCATAAGGACAAGGTAGTACTTAGAACAGATCCCACCTTCAGTGCCAAAGTTAATTCTGTCTTCCACAACTCCCAGGAGATATATCTCCCTTCTTCTTCTTCTGCCCGAACCCAGTCCACGCCAAGGGGAAGACTGGACACACACTAGATGTGCGTAGGGCACTTAAGAGTTACATTCATCGGACCGCTTTCTTCCGCAAACAGAGGCTCTCATCCTCAACGTCTCTGTCCCAAATCAGCCCTGAGCGCTACAGTGAAGTGATGGACCAGTGGTCTGATTCAGTATAAGGGAGCTTCTTGTGTTTAACAGCTGTTTACACATAATTACTGGGCTAGCAGAGAACTAAGGTAAGTGAAAACTGGGGTACATAACCAACTAAATGAGACAAGAGTTGCTGTGCTTACATGCCGGGTCGCATCTGTGGAGTCAAGCAAAAGGTTTCTTCTGTATTGCATGCTAGAGCATTCATCAGTTCCTCTCCCCTTTGTCTCCTCCCTCCGCCCCTTTCTTGCAGTTGAAGCATCCTGTCCTAATGGAGAAGATGAAACAATGCAAACCATTGAAGCCGCCGAGGCCCTTCTCAATATGGATTCCCCGGATCCGTTGCTGGATGAGAGGAGAACGAGTGAGTCTGATGGTAATAAATCTTTATTCTTTAAATAAATAAAGAGTAATCTTTATTCTTGTGCAAAATCAAAAATGGAAGAAACTATGTGTGACCGTGATGTTAAAGTTGGGTGTTTTGGAAAGAGAATCTCAGAAGAGAGGAGAAGAAAATCAAACTGTGTAGGTTCACTTACTGGGTATTCTACAGAAGAAAATGAGGCTGATTTTACCTGGAAGTTCCTTAACAATTCTTATGGTTCTGATTGCCTGATTCTAGAAAATAAAAGGGGCCGCGTTGTGTTTGTTTTTAGTGGCCCTCTCCTAATAATGGCCATGGGGGCCTTAAGGGAAAAAGAGTCAAGTTCATTGAAATCCTGTTGCTCTCAGTAGGTGAGGCTTAGGCATGTGCTGCTTTACTTCCCCAGCTAAAATGAATGACCAGTGGGTGGTCTCCCTGCTTGGCTTCCAAGATCTGGGAGATCAGGCTAGTCTGGGCCACCCACACTTGGGTGGTTAAATCAGGAGGGAGTTTGAAATGTTATATCTCAGTTTTCCTTCAGGGAGCTTATGGTGTAATTTGCACAGGGTTTTTGAGTTCTCTTTTCACAACAGACCTGTGGGAGTTCAGGGTCACCCAGTGAGCTTATTTTTTTTGAAGCCAAGTTTCTTTGGTCCAAGTTGTCATTTTTATTGTCTTATAATCAAATATAATTTTGCTTGCTTATAACCCAAGGTAACAAAAAAAAGACCAGGACCAGCTATTCTGTCAATGAAACAAAATATTCATATATACGATTCGGCAAAGGCGGCCTTTGGCAGAAGGGTTCTGCAATTTGTGTTTTTTCACATGCGGACGACCTCCCATCCCAACATTAGGGACACTGCTCGGGAAGGTCCCACACAGGATGTCCTCCAACTCAGAGGGAGAACGACCATTGGTACTCACCGTGAGGGGTCATTCTCCTCTGAGGATTGGAGGACATCCTGGCCCTCCCAGGTCGCCGTCATGCGTGAGTATTGGAGACTAAGTTTCTACATTCCCTACGTTCTAACTGTACTACTATCTTATGTATATAACCCTATTGTAGAAAGAGAGAAGTTAAGAATTTCCTGTACGTGGTTATGTTCTTTTAAAAGGATGTCGTTAATAGGTTATCAGCCTTTACTGCTTTTCGGAGTACCCGAACTGAGGAAAAGGTGACTCCCGCCACAGGAAACAGGAAGTTCTTTTGTAAGCCCTGCCTCCCTGAATGATGGACGGGAATCACCCACACAGGATGTCCTCCAATCCTCAGAGGAGAATGACCCCTCACGGTGAGTACCAATGGTCGTTTGTTTTTAGTGGCCCTCTCCTAATAATGGCCATGGGGGCCTTAAGGGAAAAAGAGTCAAGTTCATTGAAATCCTGTTGCTCTCAGTAGGTGAGGCTTAGGCATGTGCTGCTTTACTTCCCCAGCTAAAATGAATGACCAGTGGGTGGTCTCCCTGCTTGGCTTCCAAGATCTGGGAGATCAGGCTAGTCTGGGCCACCCACACTTGGGTGGTTAAATCAGGAGGGAGTTTGAAATGTTATATCTCAGTTTTCCTTCAGGGAGCTTATGGTGTAATTTGCACAGGGTTTTTGAGTTCTCTTTTCACAACAGACCTGTGGGAGTTCAGGGTCACCCAGTGAGCTTATTTTATTTGAAGCCAAGTTTCTTTGGTCCAAGTTGTCATTTTTATTGTCTTATAATCAAATATAATTTTGCTTGCTTATAACCCAAGGTAACAAAAAAAAGACCAGGACCAGCTATTCTGTCAATGAAACAAAATTTAGATTAGTTGTTGTAGATTTTCCGGGCTGTATGGCCATGATCTTGGCATACAGCCTGAAAAATCTACAACTAATGAACTCCAGCCGTGAAAGCCTTCGACAGAATTTAGATTCAAATGACCATGTTTTGTTGTACACTACAGTCACTATTTCAAACTAGGAATAAGGCCCATTGTGGAAATAAATACGGGCTTTAGAAGGAGGCTCTGGGTGGGTGCCCCAGCTTTGGGCACTCAGCGTCAGTTTGCTGTGGCGACCTCAGCAGGGTATGATGACACAGAGTCCACCATTTTCTCCAGGGGAACTGATCTCTGCCACCTGAAGACCAGTTGTAATTCTGAGTGTGATCGCCAGCCCTCACCTGGAGATTGGCAACATTGGTTCCCCAGGAGGGAATGACTGGTTTGGGAGGGTGGAGTCTATGGCATTGTACCTCTCTGAGGTTCCACCCCCTCCTCAAACCCCACCCTCTCCAGGCTTCACCCCTCAAATCTCCAGGGATTTCCCAACCTGGAGTTGTCAACCCTATCTCCTTCCCAACCAACCATCAACCTTCCTTTATCTGCCCCTCTGACTTCAGCTTTCCATCTCCTCCTGCCTCCCTGCAGCCTCTACCTAGGAAGAGTACAGTCTTTCTCCGCAGTGGGGACCAAAGCAGCTCACATCATTCTCTTCTCCCCCTTTTCATCTGCACAACAACCCTGTGAGGTAGGTTAGGCTGAAAGTTGTGAATGGTCCGAAATCACCCACTCAGTTTCCACAGCAAGAACCTTAGTTTGGCAGACCCTGCTCTGAAGCGCTAACTGCTACGTCACACTGGCTGTCATAGGATGGCCACCTCAGCAGTGTATAATGACACAGAGTTTACCATTTTCTCCAGTGGAACTGATCTCTGCCATCTGGAGAGCAGTTGTAATTCTGAGTGATCTCCAGCCCTCATCTGGAGACTGGCAACAATGGTCCCCCAGTTTAAATTTTAAATTTTATAAATAAACAACAACAAAAAAAAAACAATGGTCCCCCAGGAAGAAAAGAATAGTCTTTCTCCACAAAGACGACCAAAGCAGCTTACATCATTCTCCTCTCCCCCTTTTGATCTGCACAGCAACCCTGTGAGGTAGATTAGGCTGAAAATCTGTGACTTGTCTAAAATCACCCATTTAGCTTCCACAGCAAGAACTTGGGTCTGGCGGATCCTGCTCTGAAGAGGGTGGACTCAATGGCATTCTATTCAGATGAGGCCTCTTCCCTCCCCAAACTCTGGCTTCCATAAACTCCACCACAAAATCTCCAGGAATTTTACAAATTGGAGCTGGCAACCCTATTCAGGACTGGCCCCAATGAGTTCCCCACAAAGACCAAAGTAGATCTGGAAAGGGCCTCTTCCTTCCACCTTTTTACTGACAAAACCAAGCTTGGTTACCTGGCAACAACCCCTGAGGGGAAAGTGAGCCACACAGCAGGAGAAGAGAATGGTTTGACTGCTGCTGGCCCACCTCAGTAGCCAGCCAGCCACAGAGAAGCCAAGCAGCAGCAGAACTGTTTTCGTTAGGAGAGACAGCCATTTTGGCAGTTTCTTTTGTCAGGGAACAGTGGCCAGGATGCCAGTGGGCGGGAGAGAGTGTCAGACTCCTGCAGCAATCAGTTCCCAGCAGCTTTCATTCAAAGAAGTAAAGTTTATTGAGACAATTGATAGTATGCAGATATCTTAACCATTTCATGTTAGAACTAAATAAGAGCGTGCAAAGCGTTATACATCGTTCAAGGAGGCCTCCTAATGGACCAGGGCCAATCAGGGGTCAGGTCGAAGCCCGCCAACACAGAAGACACAGCAGAATAGAAACTTAACATTCCAGAGTTACCCCACTCCCATGGCAGTCAGCACTAGACAGAGGCCTAGCTGACAGAGAGGAGCAGACCCAGCACCCAGCCAAGGTAACAGGTCAGCCCAATCATCCTGTTGGTAGTTGGTAAAGCAGCGTACAAATTGTTCAACTATCTGATTAACACATTCATTTTTGTCCATGTGTCTCTGGATGATGGGCTGTGCTGAGCCCCCTGGTAATGCCCCAAACCTGCAAAAACTCCTTCCAGAACTTGGCAACGAACTGGGCTCCTCTGTTGGCGATTATTTTGCTGGGCACTGAATGCAAACTCACTACATGATGCATGAACAATTTAGCCAAGACCTTAGCAGTGGGCAGTTGTTTACACAGGATGAAGTGAGCCTGCTTATCTTTGAGCATAAGCTGGTTAAGTGTGGGCTGGATAGTGCAACTGTTGGATGGATTCATGGTTGGTTGAAAAATCATACCCAACGAGTGCTCGTAAATGGCTCTGCGTCTACGTGGAGGGAAGTCTCGAGTGGAGTGCTGCGGGGCTCGGTCCTAGGCCCAGTGTTGTTCTCTGTTTTTATAAATGACCTGGAGGAAGACATAGAGGGGATGCTTATCAAATTTGCAGATGAAACGAAGTTAGGTGGGATTGCTAATTCTGAAGAAGACAGAGTCAGGATTTAAAAAGATCTAGATAGGCTGGAACAATGGGATGAGACAAATAAAATGAATTTCAATAGAGATAAATGCAAAGTCCTACACTTAGGTACAAAAAATCAGGCTGTGTATGGATTATCAGGGTTTAAACGCTGTCTCTGCAGCTAATGCCTACCCCCTTCCCTCGATCAAGGACCTCTTAACTGAAGCCTCGAGGGGCAAAATCTTCACCAAACTGGATTTGAGGGATGCTTATTTTCGTTTGCGAATCCAGAAGGGGGACGAGCATAAAACGGCATTCAACACACCATTGGGGCAATTCAAATACCTGGTTATGCCATTCGGATTGGCTGGGGCCCTGGGGGTCTTTTTGAACTTGATCAATGAAGTGCTGCACAAGCACCTGTTCAAGGGAGTCTTAGTTTATTCTGATGATATCTATTCGCTTGATAACTCTGAGACTCCTTCAGGTAGTGAAGGGTAGAGTATAAATCCAACTCTTCCTTTTTCCTTCTCATGTGACTTTGGCACGGGAGATACTGGAGACCCTATATAAACACTGATTGTTCACCAAACTTTCCAAATGTGAGTTCCATAAGAGTGATGTGGATTTCCTGGGCTACCGCATCTCAGGGGAGGGACAGGGGATGGACCCGCACAAGGTTGCAGATATGTTGGGTTGGGAGGCTCCTTGCATCAGGAGGCAACTCCAATCCTTCATAGGGTTCACCAGTTTCTATTGCCCCTTCATCCCCAACTTCGCCCAAGTGAGTCTACCCCTCTCAGACTTGCTAAAGACTAATGGGAAGGGCAAAGATAGAACTAAACCAGGAGCTAAGTTAAACTGGACCCCAGAGTGTCAACAAGCGTTTGAGGAACTATTTACCTCTGAGCCCATTCTCCATCATCCTGATGAAAATAAAATGTTTGTGGTTCAAGTCGATGCTTCAGACATAGCTATGGGGGGCAATCCTGCAGAAGGGAGCTGATGGTAAGTACTCTTGAGTGGTGGTTTTGAGCCAATGGCTGATGGAGCGCACAGCACAGCCAATAGGAGAACTGGAAAGTGCCAATACGCTAGGGCTTTTATATATATCAGATGACTTCTCTGGCAGGGAGCAGCAGTAAATCATATGCTATCACGGCAAATAAAGATACACCATAGGTAATGTAATTATTTAGATCCCAGAGTGAACAGCATATTTCGTCGGACAAAATTCATTCCAGAATATTTAGCCTGTGAAAACTTGATTCAGGGAGTGTTATATAAAGTGTTGGTGGAAAGTGCTGTCAAGTCACAGCTGACTTCTGTTAATCCCTCATGGGGTTTTCAAGGCAAGAGACAGACAGACAGGTAGTTTTATCCATTGCCTGCCCCTGCGTAGCGACCCTGGGGCGTCCTTGGTGGTCTCTCATCGAAACACTAACCAGCTTAGCTTCTGAGATCTGAGGAGATCAGGCTAGCCTGGGCTGTCATGGTCAGGGTTGTTTTATAAGGTATAACATACAATTGGCTGCAAATACAAAAACATTCTACTGTAATTTAAATATTTTCTATCTAGATAAGGTGAAGGCAGGGGCAGAAACGTTACTCTTGTTAAAAAAATTGAATGGGTATTTGAGCTACTCTCAATATCTCAGTACCATCTAGAGACTTCTGAATAATGTGTACATTGCTATGGGAATCCACAGAATATGTCTAGTTTTTTATTGCCCTCACTAAGAGCACAGGTTCAAAATCTGTCAGACTTTCTGCAGTTTGGTGTCGTGGTTAAGTGCGCGGACTCTAATCTGGGAGAACTGGGCTTGATTCCCCACTCCTCCACTTGCACCTGCTGGATGACCTTGGGCAAGCCATAGTTCTATCAGAGCTGTTCTTGAAAAAAAGAGCTGGTTTCTGTCAGACTTCTCTCAGCCCCACCCACCTCACAGGGTGTCTTTTGTGGGGAGGGGAAGGGAAAGGAGATTGTAAGCCACTCTGAGACTCCATTGGGTAGTGAAGGGAGGGCTCTAAATCCAATCTCCTCCTCCTCCTCCTCCTCCTCTTCTTCTTCTAGCAAGTTTTCACATTGCCTGCTGGGCACTATTTCTTCAAGCAACAATGTTTGGAAATTTATTTCCTGGCGTACATCAAAGCTTTATGCAGTCCATAAATGTATTTGTGCTGCAATGGCAAGAAGCCCAACATGAGTTCTAAGCAGAGCTGCCGGGGTTCATTGGACAGGGTTCTAAGAAAGGTCTAAAAATCTGGTTTTGGAATATCTCCATATCATTCACATTTTCTGTAATTCTATCTCACAAGTAATTTGGCCTACAGCCTTCCCCAGAAAATATTCAATCGCTGAGGAAACCAAATTCCCAGCTCTTTTGTCTGACAAATATAGAATGGCGGGACATTTATTTTTAAAGGCAGCTAGACATTTCTTCCATAAAACCTATTAGTGGGGAGATACTGTCATTCCAAATAATTCCAAATTCTTTATACATGCACCCTTAATCCTGAGTAACTGATAAAGTGGCCCTGCTTTTTGTATACAGTAAGACTTGGACAATATTGTTAGAAATAGGGAGCCCAGAAAAGTTAAGGTGTCAACAAGAAGGGCACCAATAAATATTGGGGAAGTTGGGATTTTTGTTGACAGGAAACAACTAGTTTCATTTGTCTTCTGCATGTTTGCAGAACCATCTTCCGGGTAGGTTGTAGGTATGTAGGGCTCTCTTCCGGCTGTGCTCCTGCAGGGTGCAGGGGGGGTTGGACGAGATGACCTGCAAGGTCCCTTCCAACTCTAACATTCTATGATTCTATGATTTGTTCCGCCATCTAATCATAAGAGTCTTTTAGTCACTTTTAAATAACTGGACTCAAACTGCTTCCTGTCAGCTGTCCCAGAAGCTTCAGAGAAATCTTCAGCAGTCCCATTGATCTGATGTTTGAGGTTTTTTTTACTTAATTATTGTGGCATACTGTGAAACATTGAGAAATACTACTTTTAGGTATTCAGAAATAGCCTGTTCTTTCACAGTAATATTGCTTGGGTCAGCCCAGTTGTCCAGTTCACTAAGCAAAAACATATCATTTGTTATAGAAAGCAGGCAGATGGGTGTTTAAGTGTTAAAACTGTTCTTACTTGTCTCTCTTGTGTTTAGGAACTATAATTCCCAACCTGGTGGAAATTTATCAGTATACTTAATATCAGAGAAAAAAGATTGGAGCTCACCAATGTTGCATCCACCTTAAAGAGTTCAGGCAGTAACATATTCATAACATATTCATGCCTCCCCCTCCCCCAGATTTCCTATTTGCCATTTGTTTAAAAAACCCCAAAAACTGTAAGAATTTTTAAAATATAATTGGTGGCTAAGCATGAGTATTATTTGAGTCCTCTAACCTTGAGGCCAGATGAACTGTTCTAGGGCTATCAGTACTTGCAGATTCAACCATCATATGATTCCCAGATCAAAGGAGATATCTGTGCTTCAGTTGAAAAATGCATCTCCTCCTGTAGACTATAAGCTGCTGGTTTCCAAAATATACATTCATCCTTTCTACAACATCAAGTCCAAATCTGATCAGAGCTCTTTGGTATTCTGCCTTCTTCCTCTTAAGGAAGTTGTTATAAATTTTGCATTCACAAAACAGATGTTTTTGTAGTTTCTGCCTTAGCATGGGCCCCACTGAGTTGATGTATTTTGTTATTAGAGGGATATGACTTGTCAAGTACAGATGGCAGTGCACTGATGATGATGCGTTAAAAGGTGGGAAAAGACGACTTGCCTGTGAGGAAAATAACTGTTATTTTGGTCAGACCTGTTTGCAGACCACATCGCTTCCATCAGTTTCTCCTAAACAGTATCATTGAATTTGAGACATTTGGAGTTTAAAATAAAATAACATAACCCATTCTCAGAAAGATTGTGTTAACAACAACAAATCATAATTTTAAAAGATTATATATTAACAGGGGGGGAGAGAGAGAAGGGGAAAAGTACACTCATTACAGTGTTTCAAAAATTCAGGCAAAGGTCAACCGTCTCCTTCCATGACAAATATAAACAAAGCACATCCTCTTATAAACTTAGCCCTTAAATCTTCTTCAGCGGTAATTCTATTCTGAAAATGTTATCTTAGACATGAGAGCAATTCTCCATAATCTCATAATTCAGTCCCTAAGGGGTGAGGGAGGAGACAGGATTTCCAACAGAATGTGACATGCTGTCTTGCAGCAGTTAACAAGCTTGAGATACACACTCTCTCTCCAAGGCAGGCAGACCTACAACCCATAATGAGGCATAATATAACAACCACAGGATCAAACATGCCATCTTTAGTTTCACAGGAGGACGGTCACTGTCTGGCCTGTCTTCAGCTTCAAAGTTGACCCTACACAGCAAGATTAGATTAGTGAAAAGATAACATCCTGTTGTACTTCTCAATGCAGATGATGCAAAAGTGAATTTGTACTCTGTAATCATAACACTGTTACAGATGAGATGCTGAAATGTATACATTAATTAAAGCAAGCTAAGGCCTAGTTTATTTATAGGTGGTCAATTGACTTCATTATTGATCTTCTGTGTGCATAAGCAAACCTGCCATTGGTTAGGCCTTTACAGTTAAAAGCCTCTAGGGGGTGCTGTGCACCCCAGCCAGAAGCTTTCCCCCCACCTAGGAACCACATGCTTCTGTGCAGCAGCAGCCTCCCCCCCCCATTCCTCTTTTGTGGTTTTGGAGTCTCCAGCTACAGTAGAGAGGATTTTTCTTCCAGATTTGTTGAAGCTGCATCAGCTTCTGAGTGCTCCCAATGTGGGATGAAGATGACCTAAACTGACGAACACAAGCTTTGTCTGTTATTTTTGGGTGAAGGGCATAGTGTTTCCACATGTAAGGCCTGCCAACACTTCACCCCTAAAGGTCAGCAGGATAGTGTCAAAACTTAAGGCAACGTTGTGAGAGAAAGCCTTTAAAGCCTCGGAGCCCTCGTCCAAGTCGGCCCAGGTGGAAGCTCACAGTTCCACATCTTCAGAATCGACGTGTTCAGCTCCACCTCCCGGATCCGTGTCTCAGTGGATTCATTCTTGGTTGTGCTCCCCTCAGGCTCATCATGCCTCTTCTGAGCTCCCAGCTAAGAAGGCTAAAGGCAAGACAAAGGAAAAGTGTGGATTGGCTCCTCTGCAGAATGCGCCCTTCTGCACTGCAGAGCTAGCGACAACCTTTCAGGAGAAGCCCAGGGCTCCATCTCCAGGTCCAAGATCTTCACGTGTTTCTATCTCCATTGGGGAGGGGGATGCTGGCTTACCAAATAGCCAGGTTCTGCATGAGTCCTATCCGGAGCAAATGGTCACAGTTCTGTGGTTTTAGCCCCAACCGCCTATGTGGTAACCTTCACATCCTTACTTGATGTCTTGGGTATATGGAGGAATTGGGTGACAACTTCACAAGCCCCGGGATGTGAGTTTGTATCATTACACTCATCAGGTGTTGTGGTATCCACCTTCAGCAACCAGTGCGCACAGGCCACATTGTCCTATTCCTGCAGTGAGAGGAGGAGAAACAGCAATTGGATCCAACGGATCTGGCACAACATCAGATCTGAGCCCAGACAAAAGGGTAGGCAAGTCATTTCCAGTGTTTCCCATGGAGGATCTCCAAATGTTTGGAGAACAGATTATTCATATGGCCCAGTCTCTCACAAAGGATCTCTGCTTAAATTGGGACATCATCCATTGTGACCTCAAAGTAGCTGTTTTATTACTAAGGAACTTCAGGAACAGAATGGGAAGGGAAATTGCTGAATTACAAGTTATCACAACACTTGGAACAAAAACCTCCCCAGGACTCAGCAGGGATATTGGATTTTCATCCCATTACATATGCTAACTCATTCAGTCCTCACATATTTATTCTCAATGAGAAGGACTATAAATCCTCTGCATTTTGTTGGAAAATTTGGTAAAAGTAGTTAGATATTCAGAGCTTGCAATGAATCTTTGTTCACTGGAGAGAAGGCATATTCTTTCTTTGTAAAAATCTTTATTTCTAAAGGGAAAGGTACACAGGAAATCTACAAAACAACAAACACTTAAGACTACAGCCTTACTGTTACAAGTACAACAACAGACTGACTGACCACAGGGTTGGTAATGGAGATTCTTCTTTCTTCTTGACCCTAGAAGGAAATCACCTGAATACATTAACCAATGATTGTTAATAAATAGGTTCCAGTTTCTTGGGCTTTCTCCCCATTGGCTTCATGCCAGGTTCCTTTCCAGGTCAGTCTAAGCAATAGCACACAAGATAAACACATTATAACCCTATAATGGCTGAGTTTAGACCTTGCAACACACGTATTTCCAACATATTTTAGTGTGTTTCTTTTTCAGAATAGTATATTAGAATACTGAATCGATGTCTGCAGACAACATTACAGCCAGCTCAAAATATACTGTTAAGTGCCCTCCACACGCCCTCTATGCCTGAGAGGAAATAACTAAGATTCTGTTACTTCCCACAATTAGAAAAATCACCTTTAGACATTTATCTGCTATTCTGACATATCTACTGCTTTACAACTGTTGACCTTATAACCTTAACTTGTTATTGAGTTTTTCACTTTGCATCACTTAAACATCATCACATTACATGTTAATTTGCTGTTAAATCCCTGTCTAGAAGTTTAGAACCTCATCTACCATTCCAGTGTATTTGAAAAGGTGTGCCTTGCACGTGAAAGCTCATACCCTGAATAAACCTTTGTTGGTCTTAAAGGTGCCTGGTTGGACTCTGAATTTGTTCTTAGCTGAGGCACGAGAGTAGCCAGTCCCATCCATCCCTGTTCTGTCCACTTTAACTGCTGGAACAGCTAACACAATTGTACCTTTTAAGACTATTTTATTCTCCTCATTAAGCTGCATTTCCTAAGGGCCTTTTTTGCCATTAAAGTCATAGCTGATTTATGGCAACCCCATGGGGTTTCCAAGGCAAGAGATGTTCAGAAGTGGTTTGCCATTGCCTGCCTCCACCTCACAACCCTGTTATTCCTTGGTGGGCTCCCTGCTAAGTACTAGCCAGGGGCAGGGCTAAGACCTGACGAGATTGGGCTAGCCTGGGGTATCCAGGTCAGGGCTCCTATGGGCATACATTTTGTAAAATACACGGGGATAGAGGTTTTACTATCTAGTGATTTGTTTGGTCATCCAGCAATATTCCTGGACAAGCTACTAAGAAGATATCACTTACTATAGTGCCTGAGTTGGCTAGTCAATCACAGGCTTTGATCCAGTGATACACAAGTGGACTTAGCACAGTTATGCTTGCACAAGATCTTGCACAACAGTGCCTTTCTCCCTAGGTATTATAATGCCCTAGGGGTTGCCAACTCCAGGTTGGGAAATTCCTGGTGATTTGGGAAGTGGAGCCTGGAGTTTGGGGAGGCGAGGGAACTCAATGGGGTATAATGCGAGAGTACGCCTTCTAAAGCAGCCATTTCCTCCAGGAGAACTGATCTCTGTGGTCTGGAGATCAGTTGTAATTCCAAGAGCTCTCCAGCTATCACCTGGAGGTTGGCAGTCCTGTAGTGCCCAGAAATTGGTCACATGACATCTTGCACAAGCAGAAATGCGGGGGGCGGGGGGATACAGTAGATCTGATTTAGAGCAAGCAGTTACTGGTTTAAAGTATTTATTATATACTACTATGCCATTAAAGGTGTCTGAATCAGAATCTACTGATTTAAAGCAAGCAGTTACTCATATTTCCTCTTGCACAAGAGCTCAGGCAAAATGCAGGTTTTGCACTGGATCCAACCCATTGCTCTTCTTAAAAAATCAGTTCATTCAAAGGAAGGTGGACTAGGCTCCATTAGATGTTGATAGGTTTGATTTGTTAAAGGTTACCAGGATGCTTTTGGTAAGTCAACAGTTTTTCTCTCTAAAACAAATAATCCTTGAATGAATAGTGATTATGAGGCTTGAACTGAGTTGGCCTAATTGGAAGACTTGACAAATTTATGTTTGACTGGCCCACATTCCATAAGGATGTTCCATAAATTGTATAAAAATTAAATCTCACCTTGAACTGCAGTGGAATGATAGACTGAGATGAGACAGGAACAATTCACCACTTGCTATGCCATATGAGTATGTCAGAATATTAACATACATAAAATCCCATCTTCTGTATATATAACCATGATCTCTTGAATGTTATAAATATATTCTTCCTTCGGGATTAGGCATCCCGCCATCTCTGATTTTTAAAAACCATGAAGAACTATGTGTGATGCTTGCAGGTGCTTTCCAAATGAAAGTTTATCCATGCCTCTCTTACTTAAGAACCTTATTTGGCTAGATTATTAGTGCTTCTTTGATGATGAAGAAGAAGAGATTGGATTTATACCCCCCCTTGTCAGGTTCCACAGCCGACAACTGAGTACACGCTTATCAGAAAGGTTATACTTTATTGAAGAGCTATAGATGCATTAACAAAGCATAATGGGATATAGGGTATTCGTATGCACACACACCCTTCCTTGGGCCAATTAGCCACATTCCCGCATGCGGGAGAAGGAGCCCCAGGCCATTAGAGCCAAAAGCTGGGAACCGACAGCACTCCCACGGTTCCCTCACTCCCAGGCACCACACCACCTGCACAGCTATAGATAAGCAAGCATTACAGCAGTGAAGAAGCACAGAAGGAATGCAGCAGTACTATGTACACAGGTCACTGAAACATCTGAACCCTCCCGCTACCATGGCAGCATAGCTGACACCCCCCTTCACTATCTGAAGGAGTCTCAGAGCAGCTTACAATCTCCTTTCCCTTCCCCTCCCCAAAATAGACACCCTGTGAGCAGAGTTCCGTCTCAGCTGAGTTAGTGTGAGCTAGTTCACAGTTTTTTAGTCTCTGGCTCACACATTTTTGTCTTAACTCAGGAAGGATGGCTCCAGAGCAAACTAATTCATGCAGTAGCCAAATCGCTCGCTCACAACTTTCATGCCAGTAGCTCTCAAAGTAGAATTTTTGCTCACAAGACTCCACCTTAGAGGGAGCATTGCCTGTGAGGTAGGTGGGGCTGAGAGAGCTCTTTCGAGAACTGCTCTTTCCAGAACAGCTCTGAGAGAACTGTGGCTGACCCAAGGTCATGCCAGCAGCTGCATATGGAGAAGTGTCAAACTCGCTGTCTCGTTTGCCATGTTTTGGGGAAATTCCAGAGGAGGGGTGAGTGTGAATGTGTGAGAGTGATAATGGCTTTATTGTAGGGCAATGCATCTCAAGTAACTTTCTGAAGATACCTCCATTTCCCAGGGATTTTGGCCAGATGGCCTTGGTCTGTCTCTGCACCCGTCACCTTAGCTGAGATAACAAACAGATAATTTACAGTTGGGGTGTTAGAAGCAAGCTGGATAGGCAGGAATGAATGGGCAGGGTGATTGGAGGGGACCGCATTTGAACCAGGGTGTTAGAAGCAAGCTGGCTAGGCAGGAATGAATGGGCAGTGTGATTGGAGGGGACTGCATTTGAACCAGGTATAATTGGGGGGTTTTGCGCCAGAATCTCAGTTCTGACTCAACAACGTTCTTAGCTGGGAACATCTTTGTTCTTCAGTAAACAAATCACCTTCAGTGAGTGTTGTTGAGAGTAACTTTGTCCAAGAGTCTGACAGGAATGGGGGAATCAAACCTGGTTCTCCCAGATTAGAGTCCACACTCCTATCCACTCCACCAAACTGGCTCTTAAGTAGGAAAGAGCAAGAGTCCAGTAGTACCTTAAAGACTAACAACATTTGTGGCAGGGTAGGAGCTCTTGTGAGTCACTTCAGAGCAGCAAATTATTTTCCAGTTGACCCTAGAGAGGATTGGCAGATGCTTCAGTGGATAAGGTCTGAGTTGAGGTATACTGCCTTGTCCAAACTGGCTGTCTGTGGAAAATGTTAGACTATAATGCCTCTCATCTGCTGCACCTATACATTTAATACTAACCAGGGTCTATAGCCAACCATGCATTCAAAAGATGTAACAGAAGAACAATTTCTGTTCATTACCCCTACACTTTACCCCCTCCTCTACATTGTTCAGTCGCACAGTCAAGTCTGACTCTTCGCGACCCCGTGGACCACATCACGCCAGGCCCTCCTGTCTTCCGCCGTGCTTCGGAGTTTGCTCAATTTCATGTTCATTGCATCAATAACACTGTCTAACCATCTCATCCTTTGCCATCCCCTTCTTCTTTGACCTTCAGTCTTTCCCAGCATCAGGGTCTTCTTCTCCAGTGAGTGCTCCCTTCTCATTTGGTGGCCAAAGTATTTGAGCTTCAGCTTCAGTATCTGGCCTTCCAGGGAACAGTCAGGGTTGATTTCTTTTAGGATTGACTGATTGGATCTCCTTGCAGTCCAAGGGACTCTCCAGAGTCTCCAGAGACTCTCCAGAGTCTTCTTCAGCAGATTTATCTGCTATCCCATAAATAAAATTATGGAGAGTCTACATTAGGGACGGTTACAAACCGGGAAAATGTGGTTTTGACAGTTTGTGGTTTGTGGCCAAATCACAAACTGAACCACGACCTGAACTGGGGGGTTCATTATCAAACCAAACCAGTTTATGGTTCATGGCCCCGCAAACCCTGTTGAAAAGGTTTGTAGTCTCTTTAAATGGGGTTTGCAGAAAGTCCCAAAAACAGCTAAGTGATGGGGAACAGCCTGCTCCCAGCCACTCAGCTGTTTCGGGCTATCTTGTGCAGTCCCTTTAAACTTAAAAGAGACTGCAGAGGACAGCTCAAAAGATAACTGAGCTTCAATTTTTTTTTTAACATTTTTTTAACATTTCTTGTTGCGTTTTATCTCTACAAACTACAAAGGGTAAGGGTAAAGGGTATTCTAGACTAAAATACAGAGTAAACAAGGATCATATAACAGTCTATACATCAGCTTCTTGGTATTTCCCTATTGTTTCGCTTTCAAAAATGTGGAGATTAGCTATTAACATCACTTATTCAAACTTATTCTTCGGTTTTATTCTATTGGGTTTTTTTTTTTTTTGGTAAACAAAGTTTTTATTTTCATAGGAATTCAACATTTGACATTCAATCATGTACACTTTTCCAATGTTTACCCCATTCCCATTTC
>NW_015177028.1:523344-553981 GCF_001447785.1 Gekko japonicus | reverse complement strand
CGGCGGCGCGGGCAATCCCGGTGCAGGAGCAACTTGTTGCTGCGCGGCGTGTGCGTCAAGGAAATTAGCCATTCTAATGTCCATCATTCCCGGCAGACCTTCCATCACATCCTGGAATGCCCGCAACAAGTCTCTCACCGAGTCTTCCAGTTCTGCTAGTCGTTCCCCGGTAGTTTCCTCCGGGATGGGGTCCCGAGGTCGATAGTCCGGGGGTGGGTCATAGTCCTCTTCCGTTTGGAAGGCTCCGGTGCCCTCCTCATCTTCTGCGTGGCCTCGCGGCCCCGATGGCTCGAACATCCACTCCTCGAGGTCTTGCTTGGAACTCCCCTTCTCCGAGGTAGTCCCCGGCTCCGGGAACAATCCCTTGTCAAACAGACTCTCACGTAATCCGCTCCCCCGACGGGAGTACACCTCTCGGGTGCCCTGAGTGTTGTACATAGTCCAGTCATCCTGCTGATGAGTCTTCCGCGGGCCCCAGTGCGAAGGGGTCGGAGGCGGCCAAGACAGATGTGCAAGCAGGCGGGGAATCGCTCCCCCCACGGCACCCTCCACCGAGGCTGCAGTCGTGAACACCAAAGAAGCGGAGGTATGTGGGACCGATCCTGAGTCCCCCTCCGTGTTAAGTAGGTTTCCCTCAGTTCCGCTCATGATCTTGCCAGATTCGGAACGATAGGAAAAAGGGAGTTCTAACAATATGTTGGATCCCCAAGCATCGAGAATAAATCCACGTTTTCAAGAAAAGCAAAATTTATTTCAAAGCGTTGAAGACATACTCAAACACGTTCTTTGTTAGAACTGGGGATACACAGTTAGGCCAAGCATAATAAAGGAAATTCAAACAGATACAGATCCAATGAATAGCATTCCCGCTGGCGGGCTAATGAAACGGTTGCGCGCCCAGTCCATGGGAACCAGGCAGAACATCAGACAAAACACAGGTGCAGTACTCATGAGAAAAGCAATAGGCAAGCATTACAGCATCTTCTCCCCCACACAACCTCCAGCAGTTATCTTGTGCATTCCAACGCAGGAGCAGGATGATAGAAAACAAGCCGGGTGCAACAGGGAAAGGATATGTACACAGAGGTCACAGAAGACAGAATGGCAGCTTGCTGACACTTTTGTAGGGAGCAGAAAACAGGTGTTTAAAGGGACTTGAAGTCCTTTAAACCCCTGCTTTCTGCTTGATCCACCAACTGCCATGAACTGCTTTAAAAGTTTGTGACAGTAGACCAATCGCAAACTTCAGTTCACAAACTACAAACAGGTCAAAAATTGTGATGCATTTTGCTTCACGGTTCAACTTTTGCCCATCCCTAGTTTGCATGGGCTGCAGCAGGAAGAGGAATTGGACAAAAATAAGCACTGTCCCTTTAAGAAAATTTAGGTTCCCCTAAGGGCCTGGAAAAGGGGCTGTGGTGGCTCAAGTGGTTAAGACGCTGAACTGCAGACTGAAAGGTCGGTAGTTCAGCAGTTCGAGACCTGAGTGCCGCAAGACGGAGTGAGCTCCTATCTCTGGTCCCAACTCCTGCCAACCTAGCAGTTCGAAAGCAAGAAATTGCAAGTAGATAAATAGGTACCGCTTCGGTGGGAAGGTAACAGCATTCCGTGCACCATGGCATCTAGTCATGCCGGCCACATGATCATGGAAATGTATCTGGACAGCGCTGGCTCTTCAGCTTGGAAACGGAGATGAGCACCGCATCCTTAGAGTCAGATTCGACTGGCTTTCAAGCAAGGGAAACCTTTACCGTTACCTTTAAGGGCCTGGAAGTATGTTGGGTACAAGCCCAGGATTTATTCAGTCTCCCTGACCTAACTGATCAATAAATAGCTGACTTCTTCACTCCTCAAAGGATGTATTTTTGCAATGGGCTCTTGGGTTTTATTCTATTGGTTTTGAATTGTATTAACTATGACCTTTAAGCTGCCTTGAGCCATGGGGAAAGACAGGATTTATGCTGCCTTGAGCCATGGGGAAAGGCAGGATTTAGGTATTGAAATAAATGTCAATATAAAACGTTTACAGCCTTCAGTAGATTCAGGGCTAAAAAAATCTCTGTTTGGAACCCGAAACTGTTTCATTATGTTAGATTCCTTAAAATCAGGAAATTGTGTCCTGGGGTCTAGGAACTAGGGATGGGCGCGAACTGTATTTTTGTGGTTTGGTTCATGGTTCATTACTGAACCACAAACTGAACTGCATGGACATGCTGATCCCAAACTGAACTGTTTGTATAGGTTCGTGGGCTGTTTAAAGTTTAAAACCCTGCTTTCTGCTCCCTGTGAGTGGGGGGAGCAGAAAGTAGCGGTTTAATTGACTTCCAGTCATTTAAACCCTCCAGTTCTACTTCCTGGTGCTTCAAAACGGGGGGTGGTAAACCTAGAGGGTTAAATATGGGGTGAAGTGCCTCCTGGGGCATTTCACCCCCTCTTTTCTGCTGGCCTCGGCTTTCTTCAGCCAACAAAAAGGAAGGGGTGAAGTGCCTTCCAGAGGGCATGTCACCCCCTCCTGTCTGGCCCCAGTCTACAGAGTTAACTATCTCCAGATGGGGCTGTGTTGACTATTGCATATATTGATAAATAAATCTAGTAACATGGATGTAGTGATAGCAAATAAAAGAACTGGCACACATGCCATTACATTAGGGACAACATCCTTGACATAGCATAAAATCAGAGAGTGAACCAAACAACTAAATGTTTCCAGCTGGGAATAAGCTCTCTACCATCTCTGGTTACAAAGGAGACTTCTTATGTCGGTTCCAATGGAAGGTTTGTATAATGGAAGTAGGAGGGTGATTAAGAACATTTTTTGTACATGATACATGCATGACACTATTCAAATAGTTTGCTGAATGTAGTTTTTCAAAAGAGTTAAGCTTTGAGAGAAACAGTAATGTACATTTAGTATCTCCAAAATGCCATCTCTGTTGAGATACTGTGTATTTATTTTCATTTTAGTTGGTTTCTTGAGTGTGTATTCAAATTCTGTAGACTATCCTAGTCCTTGCTTTTTTGTAACTTGATTGCTCCCAGTTCTTCCAGAAAGTTTAAAGCATTTTGTGACTCTGCTGTTTTTCTGAAGCACACATTTTCGGTGGAGCTGAGGATGACATAGACGTTGCTCCTATTACTCATGTTTCGGTCACCCTGGATGGAATTCCGGAAGTGGTGGAGGTTCAGCAAATCCAAAACTCACCTGGTGAATCACCTAGTGCTCTAGCTGTTGAGCAGCCAAAAAAGAAGAAAGGTAAGGAAATGTGAGTGTGCACTGAACAGCCATCTTGAAATGCATTTCCTGCCTGTATGTGTTTGTAATGTCCAGTGAACAATACATATTGGGGAATGAACCATGATCTAGGTTGTGGCCCACTGAGAAGGAAGAACTACGCCTCCCCTGCTGCCACTATTGTCAAACTCAGTCTCTAGTTTGCCATGTTTTGGGGCCTGTAGAGGGAGGGAAATTCCTGAGGGGGTTGTGAGTGGCTGAGTGTGTGAACTGCTCTGTCATAGGTCGATGTGACTCTTCCTAAGCTACCTCCCTTGTACAGGGATGACCTTGGAGCCAAACTGTGCCTGCTTTGCCATCATAGATAAAGAAACCGTATATTCTCAGGTGGGGGTGTAGAGGGCGCGAAAGCTAGGTGGGGGAGTGTGATTGGATGTACTGGAAAGGGGGGGGGGGGCTTCGTTTGAACTGTCTATATCTTTGGATTCTCCCACCAAAACCCCAGTTCTGAAACAGTACTGGTCTGGCCTGGAACATGATTTTTTCTCAATAAACAAATCACTGCCAGAGAGTGTTGTTAAGAGTAACTTTGTCCAGGCTGCTTTGCACTGCATGTGTTTCATTTCAGAGAGGCGCATCTTGCACTGCACTGTAGAAGTATAAACTCCTGTTGATTGTATTCTGAGGCATGGTTTATACATGCACCAAGAGGAGGCTGTACAGTATATTGCAAGCATGAGGATATTATTTGCTAATGCTTCCCCGTCTAAAAAAACTAAACCAAACTTTATATAAGTGTGTGGGGGAATGAGAAGTCCTAATACAGCCCACTCCATGATATGCTGGTCTTTATTTCAGGGAAGTCTTTTTATTTTTATTTATTCATTTTATTTTATTTTTTAAAAAATATTATGCCTTTTCACCTAACTCCAGGCCACTGTATGATTAGAACAGATTGCTGGGCAGTTTCACTATGGAAGCTGTAGATTTGTGTGTCAGATCAGCCTCACAAGGAGTAAAATCGCTGAAATGCTCAGTCATGAGTAGAGATGTGGGGGCCAGGAAAAAGTGTCTCCCGTCCCAATTGTTTCCCCAAAGCCTTTTCCCCTCAAACCATTGACTCATAGAGTTGAAAGGGATCTCCAGGTTCATCTAGTCCAACCCCCTGCACAATGCAGGAAATTCACAAATACCTTCCCCACACACACCCAGTGGCCCCTGCTCTATGCCCAGAAGAGGGCAAAAACAAAACAAAACCCCTCCAGGATCTCTGGCCAAACTGGCCTGGAGAGCAGTTGCTTCCTGACCCCAAAGTGGTGATCAGTATTTCCCTGAGCATGTAAGGAAGGGCCACAAAAACTAAGCTCTGATGTAGCCCTTCCTGTTCTCCCTTCTAGTGATCTGCCTAAGTTCACAGAATCTGCATTGCTGTCAGATAGCCATCTTTCCTCTGTCTGAAAACCTGCAAAGGAGGAGAGCCCACCACCTCCCAAGGAAGCCTGTTCCACTGATGAACCTAAATGCAGGAAAAATCATTTATCCCCACTGAAATTCATTTTATTTGTTTTAGCCCAGTTTTCCAGCCTGTCAAGATCATCCTGTACCCTGACTCTTGTCTTCTACCATATTTGCTACCCCTCCCAATTTAGTATCATCTGCAAATTTAATAAGCATTCCCTCTATCCCTTCATCCAAATCATTGATAAAGACATTGAAAAAAACAGGTCCCAGGACAGATCCCTGAGACACTCCACTTGTCACTCCTCTCCAAGAAGATGAGGAACCATTCATAAGTATTCTTTGTGTGCGATCTGTCAACCAGTTACAGATTCACCTAACAGTAGTAGGATCCAGACCACATTTTACAACTTGTCAACAAGAATATTATGTGGAACTTTATCAAAAGCCTGACTGAAATCAAGATAAACAATGTCTATGGCATTCCCCTGATCCAGGTAGTAACTTTCTCAAAACAAGAGATAAAATTAGTCTGACATAACTTGTTCTTGAGAAACCCATGCTGGCTCTTAGTGATCACAGCCATGCTTTTAAATGCTCAAGGACTGTCCACACAGCTAGCTTCGTATTTAAGCATATTTCACATGATGCGTTTTCAAATGCATAAAGCAACTGTACCCCGGTCTTCATAACAACTTGTGGCAATGAGGAGATGCCGCATTTATTGAGGCGTTTTAATGCCTGTGGCCCCTACAGGGGACCATGGGTAAGCACTCTTTAAAAATGATAATAAATTTCAGATACAAGAAAAACAGGACTGTAAATTCTTACTGCTACTAACACTGATGACCATTTATATATAGTAAATAACAATGCTCAGCCATCATACCTTGCATATATTGTCCCAGTAACCCTTTCTGCAGCCCTGTGAGCTGTCTGCATTATTGATCCCAAAATGAGATGGCGGAGGGTTGAGGTGGGACAGTCAATGAGTTGTTTTAAGAAGCTCAGGGCTGAAGTGGGATTTGAACTAGGAACTTCTGAACGCATTCTAATGACTCACAGCTACAAGAAGCCTTCGTTAATAAAATGGAGAGTTTTGGGCCGGATACCTAAATGGAATAAATATAAATATTTTGTTTTTAGATAATTAAATAAATCTTTGAGGTTAATACCTGCAGTGCAGTCAAATAGAATAAGCACTGGAAAGTTGTACTGACCCAGGATCCAGTCTGGCTGCTCAGATCCTTTAAAGTATGTAGTGCTTTCACGCAATTCAGTTATTCAGAATGCAGGGGAAAATAGGGTTGAATGGATGTACTGTCCCCTCCCTGTTCACAGCAGTGTTTTTGCTTTCTCCCCCCCCCCCCTTCCCCAGGAAAGAAAGCCAAACCTGCCCGTCCAGATTCCCCTACTCTGACTCCAAACATATCCGTGAAGAAGAAGAACAAGGATGGGAAGGGTAAGCACGGGCAATGCAAGCAGTGGATCTGCTGTGTAGGGTTGATTAGATGAAATCTGGAGTCCAGGGCACAGCTGGTGTGAAGCAGTTTGCCCTCCTTCAGCCTAGCTGCTTCATTTTGCAGAGGAAATAAGTTTACTAGAAGTATATTTCACCAAGAGGACTCCCCTCTTCAGAAGAGTAATATGCTCCTAAGGCATGGTTGGTCTCATGTTTTTGATTCTCACTATTATGGCTGATGTAGACATTATAGGCCAGGAGTTCCCAACCCTTTTGAGCCTGCAGGCACATCTGGAATTTTGAGAAGAGGTAGTGATGACCACCCCAAAATGGCTTCCACAGGACATAATGCCTAATCCAAAATGTCTTCTGGAGGAGGAGGAGCCAAACAGAATACCCCCCACACACATCTCTTTCTTTAAGAATGAAAGACCACAACAACAAAAATTAGCGTCACATTTTAAATGTACCACTGCAGCCTCAGGGGCAAGAAGAAAAAATGGTACTGTTGTGGTTTTGGGTACTTTCTCCTGTCTGCATCCATTGTGGAGATCTCCTCCTGTTTTTGGCCCATCTCAGAAGGTCAATAGAGAGAGCATGCATGACACCTGCCCAGGCAAAGCAAAAAATGAGAAATAGTCGGCTTCAAATTTTTGCTTCAAAGCTAGGTATTGAAAAAGTCAGTGAAAGACTACAGACTCTTTTAAAAAATTATGTTTTGCTATTTATTTATTTTTTTCATTGCATGGGGTGTTTTATTTCTAAAAGGTTATTTCTTTATTTCAGGAAACACCATTTATCTCTGGGAGTTCTTACTAGCCCTACTTCAGGACAAAGCTACCTGTCCTAAATATATTAAATGGACTCAAAGAGAGAAGGGCATTTTTAAACTAGTGGATTCCAAGGCCGTGTCCAGGTTGTGGGGAAAGCACAAAAACAAACCTGATATGAACTATGAAACAATGGGCAGGGCCCTCAGGTAGGTGATTTCAAGAAGATGCCAAATGTTTATGCTTGCTAAGACAAAATTAAGCTTTTTCTTTTGATATGAAACAGACCCAGTAGCTGTAAAAGCAAACATTTGAAGAATGTGTAACAAAGCCAGTACTTAATATTAATTTGTAAATATTTTATACCATTGCTCATCTGAATTTCTCTCCCATATCTTTCCAGTTTTTATTCAAGCTGGAGTTCCAGACTGGTTCCCAAGATCAAAAATTAATAATTTCCTTAACTTTCAAAAATTCAAAATACTAGGTGTTAAAATGTTGGTTCATAAAATATGACACACGTTTTCATATTTTTAAATTATTAAAAAAAGAAGAAGAAATAAAAAATAAAATATGACACACGTGAATTTCTAAATACAGAAAGAGATGTCCATCCTTTTTCCTACGCTTTATTTATTTGCATCTTCCTTCTGCCCCTTCTCCAAGGAGCCCTGGGCAGCACATGCATCTCCTCTCTTCCCCACTCCCCATTCTCATCCGTGGCTCAGTGGGAGAGAATCGGCTTGGCATGCAGAAGGCCCCAGATTCAGTCCCTGGCATCTGTGCAGTCGAAAGAATCAGGCCAGGAGGTGACGGGAAAGACCCTTCTCTGCCTGAGCCTCTGGAGAGCGACTGCCAGCCTGAGTAGACAAGACTGACCTTGGGGGACCGAGGGGGGCCTGAGCCAGTATCCGGCAGCCTCCTGTGTGTTCAGCTGCTCCTCACTTTTCTAAATGTATACATCACTTCATTTCACTGGCCTCTTATGCTTTCCATAAGATTATGAAAAGGCATAAGTCTTTTCTATAATAGTTATCTTCTGTTTAATGATCTGAAAAGCAGGTATCTACTTCACCTTCAAAACAGATCATTAACTTTAGTGGGATACATTGTTTACATTTAAATCTTTCAGTTCTTAAAACATGTGATGGGAGGTCTGAATCTGTGGCTTGGAACCAGAGGGATCCTTCTGCATGTGTGTGGGGGGGGGGAGAAGGTGTTTCCTGTTCACCAGGTGGAACTTTCACATCTTGCTCTATAACACTGCATGAGAAAAATGAAGATCAGAAGTGGGTTTTTTGTCGTGTCTGTAAAGGAACACTGTGGGCTTCTCATGTGCATGGAGCACTGCCTTGAAACCCCAGAGCCAAGGTTTTAGGCCCCCGTGCACCCCACTCTGAGCATGCAGACTTAGAGGGGCAGAATTGTTTTCCATCTGCCACAACAGCAGCACTCTTTGGACCACTGGAGGTAGCAAAAGTTCTTCAATTCTTTTCTTTCTGTCTTTACATTTTCCTATTTTTCTTTCTTTTGGGGTGAGTTTTGTAGCTCTCCTGCAGATCCACATATTTTTGGTCATTTCCGCACATGTTGTTTGCCCCAGGTTTGATGCTCTTGGGAAATGAGGGACTTTCCTGCTTCCCCACCGCATTACGGTGCGTTCATGCCTTCCTGGGGTTTCCCTGACTTTCCTCATCTCCTCAGAGGGGCTCTCTGTCAGGACTGCCAGCTACCAACTGCAGGCGTCTCTCCTTGGCACAGTCACAGTGACGACAGGCACTGCCATGGTGGCATCTCAGCACCAACAGTCCTCAGACAGAATCTATCTATGCTCTCCTCGTCCAAAGAGAAAGATGACTCCCCATTGGATTCGGAAGGCTCTGATAAGGCTTCTGGGACTCTTCCTTCCTGAACCCCATTGGTGATAGCCCCAAAGTTCTTGTTGCTGTTACGTAAATCATTTGGTTGCTTAGTCTGAAATGCATTCTTCAGGTCACCTCTCCCCACTGTATCTGAAATTCATGTCCAGGATCTATCTGATGGATGTTCTGTCATGCCAGCAGTTCTTTCTATTGGTCTGACACATTGTTCCTTGGCAGTGAACAGCTGTGGGAAATCTTTGCTGCTTTTAATTCTATCATAGCAAAAGTCTTCCAGAGCTAGGGGAACAAAAACAGCACTCTGGTTTGCCTAATAAGTGGGCAAAAAGCTTGGTGGCTTGAGATACAAATTCTTCTCCTCTACATTTTCCAGTCAGGATTGCCAGTTACTTGGCTGGAACGGCTCATAATCAATATTTCCGGTGTGAAATAAATTACTCCCGTGCTTGATGGTCTTCTGTCAGATACAGGATCTCTTGTTCTGATCTTCCAAAGAAGGCCGTATGCCTGAAAAATGTGGCGGATTGCAGGTCAAATACGAGGACCGGCTCTATTTCCCTTAAAGAGACATGGCCAGCTGAGCTGTCTGCCCTAACAGGAGAGTCACAAGACAGTATCGAAGGTTTACTTTTTGATGGAAGGGGCTTGTTCGGCATAAAAGTAGATGATATCTTAGAATGTGTTCAGAAGCTCAGTTCTGCACATTCCATGGGTGTTACCTTTGGTATTATCAAACCAGAGAGACGCGAACAGAGGTTCAGAGGCACACAGCATAATAGCCCCTTCACTCCCCTTATGAGCAGTCTTCAGGTCACAGACCCTATCCCTCCATCTTTGACAAACCGTCCTGTAAAGCTCAGTTTCTCAGTGCTCAAAATGTTCAAGTGCATCTACGTGCAGTCTTTCACCCCATCACTTTTTGCCTGAGAGCACATCGCCAGGGATGCCTGGGTACTCACCATCATCAGAATCTGCTTTACCTCCCTCGAGTGTTACTCACCCTGGGTATCTCACTCTGAATGTATTTTGGGTGGGTAGCCATGTTGGTGTGTGGTAGAAGAGCAAAATTCGAGTGTCCATCAGCACCTTAAAGACCAATATAGGATTTCCAGGATATGAGCATTCGAGAGTCAAGGCTCCCTTTGTCAGGTACAAGGAGGAATGGAGGTCCTTGAGCCCTTCTATCCTGGTCAGAGAGGGCAGGAGGGGCATTGCAAGGGAGTCCGGACGCAGAGGTACAATGCAAACTGTCATCCACTTGATTAGAGCAGGGTGAAAAGTCTAGGAGCGGATCATTCGCCTTTGTAGTGAGATAAGAGTCCTGTGTCCCTATTCAATCCAAGGTGGGTGATGGTCCCCATTGTTCTGAAATTGTGAATGAGCTAATATTTCATGTTGTAATCTCCCAGGGGGTGTTGTTATGGGGATAAAGCGAGGCAGGGAGAATGATGTCGAAAGCCACTTTGTGTTCCTGTTCAAGAGAAAAGGCATTACTCTAAATAAAGAGTAATATGACAATCAAAAGCATCCAAAGGCTCTTGTCTTGTTGAGATAGGTGTAGTGTCTGTTGTGGGGAGGGGAAGGGAAAGGAGTTGGTAAGCCACTCTGAGACTCCTTTGGGTAGTGAGGGGCAGGGTCTCTTCTTCTTCTTCTTCTTCTTCTTCTTGTCCATAGCTCCTGCGATCTCCCATCTAAAGGCTGAACAGGTCCTTCACGGCCCTTCAGCTTCACAGGCTTGCCCAGCTGGGTGCTCCCTGACTGTTCATCAGTCCCCTCTGAACAGCTAGACTGAAGTCCAGAGTCCAGGAGTACCTTAGAGGAAAACAAGAGTTGGGGGAGGGGGGTATAAGTTTTGACTCTTGAAAGCTCCTACCCTGAAACTCTTGTTGGTCTCTAAGGTGCTGCCGGACTTGACTTGAATCCAGCTGTTTTGCTACAGACCAAAATAGCTGCCCTTTGAAACAGACCCATGCCAGACCACAGCTGTGGTCTGAGCACCAAACCACCTGTGTGCTGTTCCCTAGTATGCAGAACGATGCTCAGATAGTCGCAGCTTCAGCACTGTTGTGGAAGTGCAGTGAGATCTGCTCTTTATTGGAAATAAATGTGTGGGTGTGATGATTCCTTACTAACGTTAAATCAGTTGTTTATCGCTCTGACCTGGATGGCCCAAGCTGGCCTGGTCTCGTCAGACCTCAGAAGCTCAGCAGGGCAGGCCCCGGTTAGTGCTTGGAGGGGAGACCAGCCAGGAAGTCCAGGGTCATTATGCAAAGGCAGGAAAGGCAAACCACCCCTGACTGGCTCTTGCCTTGAAAACCCCATGAGGTCACCAGAGGTTTGGCTGCAACTTGATGGCGCTTTCCACCAGCAGCGGTCATTTAAAATTTTTGGGCAGGGCTTTTTTCCTGAAATACGTAGACATGTATCTTTCTCGATGTAACTGTTGGTGTGTCTTCCTACTTGAAACAGATATTATTACCAGAGAGGCATTCTGGCAAAAGTAGAAGGGCAGCGTCTGGTGTACCAATTCAAGGATATGCCGAAAGATCTTATCTACATAGACGATGATGAGTCAAGTTCAAGCTTGGACTCTCCTGATGCAACTTTGCTGTCAGTGCCTGCAGCCAATAGGAACCAAGCAGGCAGAGCCAAAGTGCCTTCGAGCATGGGACCCCGGGGAGGATCTGCCGCTGTTCTCAAGGTACCAGGAAACTCAAAGTCTACGAAACTGAAGCAGCCGGTGGAAACTGCTCAACAACTGCCAGCCATGGCATCCGAAGTTCTGAGGACGATGCAGTCTGCTCAGTCAATACATCCGACGCAGCTTTACCGGACAGTTCATTTAATGCAATCCGTTCCGGAAGGACACACAGCCATTACCAATAATATGCAAGAGGAGACAATGAATCCTGCTCAGAACATAAGGTAAGAGGTCAGAGTGTTTTGCTACCTCGTTTTGCCCCATCTCTGCCCCTGCCCATGGAACAGAGCGGCTTGTCCAGTCCAGTGTGCCTCCACATTCCCTTGGGCCTCTTTAAACCAGTGCAGCAAGACCCGCAGGTTGCGACATTTCATCCTCTTTTGAGTTGGGACATCATTTTGGTTGCCCTGGCAGCCCTGCTCGGTTATCGCAGTTGCTTAGGCAACTAAAACGATGGCCGAATTCTTGTGAGAGGGTGGAATCTTGCAAAGATCTGGGAAGTCCTGTATAGCTTGGTGAACTGGTTTTAAAGAGACCTGAGGAAGAATGGAGAGGGCTAGCTGCTCCATCCACCGGGTCGGAGTGGAGGTGAGGCAGAGGAAGCTGGAAGTGGCAGGAGGGTCCCTGGCTGGCCAGAGGCTGGGAGGTTGCTCTCCCCCATAGTCCCCCCCCGAAGAAGAACTGCCTCAGTCATTCCCATTCTCGAGCTGTCTGTGGCTCAAGAGAGGCAAAGCGGGAAGACTTTATGGACAGAGGAACAAAAACATGAGGCTTTGGGGGCTGCAGTCTTCTTTAAGATGCAGTCTTCTGACTCGGAAATATTCTGAAGGGGCTAAGAAAAGAAGGATCTAACTGACTTCCAAGGGGAGAACTAAAGATTTGTTGTTGTAGATTTCCCGGGCTGTATGGCTGTGGTCTTGGCATTGTAGAACCTGACATTTCCACTAGTAACTCTGACTGGCACCCTCAGAGTTATAACACAGAAAAATCGAGTACTCCCTGTGTCAAGGTGAGAAGAAAAATGGTAGGCAGGTAATTTATATCTACTCAGGAAGGTGGGGTAGGGCTGAGTCATTATCTTGTAGGAGTTCCCCAGGCTGTGACATGCTAATGGAGGAGCTTTCCTGAGGAGGTTCTTTTGCATATGGATTGGCTGTTGAAATTCTAATCCTATCTGTAGTGCTTTTGTAAGATGTAGAGCATTTTGTGTTTTTCAGGACAGGAGACCATGCCCTATTTATTTTTAAACTCTCTTTGTTCCTGTTGAAATTGTGTTTATGTTTATGAATTTCAATGGCTTCCCTGTGTAATCTGACATGGTAATTGGATGTGTTGTCCAGCCTTTCAGTCTCTTAGAATAAGATACTGTGTCCTGTTTGAGTTAGAACTAAAGACTTTCAGCAGCAGAGTGCAGCAAGAGGGGAGACACTGTGGATCAGTGGTAGAGCTTGGTACGCAAAAGGTTCAATCCCTGGCATTTCCCATTAAAGGATCTGGTAGCAGGTGATGTGAAAGCCTTCTGCTTGAGATTCTTGGAGAGCTGCTGCCAGCCTGAGTAGACAATATTGACCTTGATGGACCATCAAGTATAAGGCAGCTTCCTGCATGTTCATAAATTGAAGGGGCCATACCACCTCTCCTCCCATGCTTTGTTTTTGTAAAATTAAATCCTCTCACTTTGACCCCTGCTTTACACATGAATTGATTCATGCATAATCAGTCCACACTGTGGACAAGGAGAGATCTGATCTGGTCACAGATCTCTTGCTGGGCGCCGTGTGCACGTAGTTTGCGTTTTCATTTTCATATTTACCTGTGGTGTTCCTGATGTAACAAGAATCTGTAGTGACTGGGTCACAACTAGAAGTTTGACGTGTGCACCTCTGCTGTTATTTTTTATTGATTTGGCACTGAGGCTGAATCATATTGATTTGTCTAAGACCACTACGGAATTGATGGCTGTAATAAATCTTGCACCCAAGTACCCAACCCGGGTGGTGATGGGTGATGTAATGGAGCTCATGTTTTGCATGCAGAAGATTCCAAGTTCAGTTCCCACCTTCTCCAGTTACAGTAATCTTGGGTACCAGGGCTGGAGCAAACCTCCTCCTGACTCTGGAGAAGACAGCTGCTAATGATCGTGAACAGGAGTAGATTAGGCAGCCAATGGCCGGTGTTCTGTGCTGGTTTCCAGAACCCGGGTCTGGGAGCACCGGGCATAATCTCCTGTTTCAGTTCATTTCCAGCCTACAAAGCTGGTTTGGCTTTAAATCATTCTAGAGCCCCCGTAAAGCATGAAGATGTGAGCATTGTGCCAGCCTCATCTCTGGGCTGCCTGTTGCCTCCCAGAGTTTTACAATCAGCCCATCAGTCTTGTCGAGGTGGCTGTCAAAAGTGCCAGTCCCATCCAGGGCAGGAACTTTTGGTTCAAGGGGAGTGCATTGCAAAACAAAGTTACAAAATACTTGAGAGAGTCTAAAACTCACCAAAGCCTTGGTAGGTTGCCACCAGGTCTTTCAATCTATCCCAACAGCCCAGGAGAGAAAGACCACTTCTGCCACCCTCTGGGGCTGTCATTCTACTCTGGGGCCTCTCATCCCAGTCCCAAAAGACTTCTGTTACTCCTAGGGGCTGTCAGTCCAAGCTGGGGCCTATCATTCCAGAACCAGAGTAGAGTGTTTGGGCCCAGAGACCCTAATGGAAAATCCATTCCGCATTTTTATTGCAACTCTACTTGTGCTGTAATGTATTTCAATGGAGCCCATGCAAGTCAGTTGGCATTCCTGGCTCCCATGATTTCCAATGGGCCTTCAAGTGTTTCCCATTGTTTCCAGTGGGCCATCCTGTTCTTCCTTTTAGTACAGCCCATCTTCACCTCGTTAAACAGCCATCAGTTGAGCGACTCTCTCAGACCTAAAGGTGTTCGGTTAATGCGCTGTTTTCTGTTGGTGGCATCTGGTAATCCAGGAGTCAGGCTCTTAAATTTACCCTGGATCATAGGGAGGGCTGGCCAAGATGCAGGAATGGCGACAACTGATCTCCAGACTGCTGTTGAAAATGGCAGCTTCCGAGGGTGTGCTTCTGTGGCATGCCATAGAGATCCCAGGTTAAATCCCTGCCTAAATTCTTCCATCTACAGTGATGATCAAATTATGCAAAGTGAAAACTAAATAGCAAGTTAAGGTTATAAGGTCAACAGCTGTAAAGCAATAAATATGCCAAACTAGCAGAGAAATGTCTAAAGGTGTCTTTTCTAATTTAGTTATTATTTAGAAGTATGAGCATGACATGGCAGTACCCCACAGACCTATAATGGCAGGCCCCCTGAGAGACACATCCCCCCCCCCAGCAAAAAGTTGCTAGCTATGGGGCTGCCCTGCACTATGCAGCTTGGCATCCTCGGGAATTTTAGGGGCAGAGCAATGGCCAGATAGGATGTGACGTCTCATCCACATGAAAACTCGGACATGACAGTGTTGGGCAACGCTCTGTCCACCCCTGAGAACCGGAGTCCTCACGGATGGCCAGGTGTCACCTGGTGCGTTTACATCACATTTTGGTGTTTTGGTGGCTTGATGTGACATCACGTGTTGCTGGATGTCGTTTCTAATGCAGGTCTTTTCTCCTGCTGCTTGTGGGAGCGGGGGGGGGGGGAACCTCCTGCTGTGAGTCGTAAATGTGGCCCATGTTTTTTCTACCATTGTGGAATTTGGTGGATTTGGGTCCTTGCTTCCATTATCATTTCCTAAACGTTGCTTTCATAAGTATTACACTGAAGGGGCCCCTGGCTCAGTGGTTGAGCATCTGCTTGGCATGCCGAAGGCCACAGGTTCAGCATCTCCATCTAAAAGGACCAGGCAAGAAGGTGATGTGAAAAGCCTCATCCTGGGACCCTGGAGAGCCGCTGCCAGTTGGAGTAGAAAATACTGACTTTGATGGACTGAGGGTCTGACTGAGTACGAGGCCGCTTCACGCGTTCATGTGATCGAGGATAGTCCTCTCTTTTGGGTAACTGGAACGTAACAGTCTTTTATGGACACATGAAGCTGCCTTCTACTGAATCAGACCCTTGGAGTCCATCAGGGTCAGTCTTACGTGCTCGTAAGGACCGCAGCTGTCCAGGGTGGTCTCAAGCAGAGTCTTCCGTATCACTTGCTGCCTGGTCCTTTCAACTGGAGATGCTGCCAGGGTTTGAACCTGAGTCCTTTTGCATGCCAAAAAATCTTCTTGGTCTCCGGTAAGATGTTCCTGGATGCAGATCTCGCTGTTCTACTGCAGACCGACACAGCTACCCTCTGAAACTGCCTTCATGGAAGTGACTGGAGAAGCGGGACTAAGAGTGGACAGAGGGGCTGGGTGGAGGTTGGTAAAAAGGTCCCTCTCAGCCTCCCCCACTCACCCAGCCTCTGGCCTGCTGTTACCATGCTGAATATGAAGACAGGAGATTATGTAGGTTTTTATGACTAGGTAACGAGGAGATGTTGCTAAAGTCTTGGCAAGCCGCAACTCAGGAAGTCAGGCATATTTCAACATTCTCTTGCAAGAAAACACTTTGCCATTGTGCATGGGTACACGTTTTAGAAAGGAAAGATGTGCTCATTTATGAACTTGATTAACAAGACTAACACTGTAGGAAAGGACTTTGAAATGGGGGGAGCTGTAGCATTGCTTGGAAACTTGCTACTCGGCATATTCTCAGAGGATATCTTGTTCTGTCCACCCCACTGGCATGGAATGATTCCCTTTGTTCTAAAAATGAATTCAAGGCGGACTGTAAAGGTAAAGGTAAAGGTTCCCTTGCTCGAAAGCCAGTCGAATCCGACTCTAGGGTTGCGGTGCTCATCTCCGTTTCAAAGCCGAAGAGCCAGCGCTGTCCGAAGACGTTTCCGTGGTCATGTGGCCGGCATGACTAAACACCAAGGCGCACGGAACGCTGTTACCTTCCCACCGAAGTGGTCCCTATTTATCTACTTGCAATTTCTTGCTTTCGAACTGCTAGGTTGGCAGGAGCTGGAGCTAGAGACAGGAGCTCACCCTGTCTTGCGGCACCCGGGTCTTGAACCGCTGAACTACTGACCTTCCACAGCCTGCAGTTCAGCGTCTTAACCACTTGAGCCACCGCACTGTACATGAGCTCATACCCGCTGTTTGCCCTTGAAAGTTCTGTTCAGCTTTTTTCTTGGGGGGTTCAAGTGAATGGGTTAGATTCAGAGTCACATTTCTGCGAGTGCAAGGAGTTCTGCCTATGGAGAACCCTTTTCCTGCCTCCCGCTCTCTGGCTGCAGCCCCCGTCCTGAGGGGATTTTGTGCTGCTGCAGGAGGGCAGGGGGAGGGAATGGTACACCACAGGCAGAAGCTCATCACGCCTGCGAAAACATTCGCCTGAATCCCAGCCCACTGTATCCTGATGCTTAATTTCTTAAAAGAGCTGCTAGTAGAAATCAGAGATTTCCTGGAACCTTTTTGTCCCCTTCCTCTTTAATACAGGGTTGCCAATTTGGGGGTGGGGCTTGAGGAAAGGAGGGTTCGGGGAGGGGAGGGGAATGATGCCCTGGAGTCCACCCTCCAAAGCAGTCACCGACCTATGCAGTCTGGGGATGAGCTCCAGGCCCCACCTGGAGGCTGGTAACCTATCTTAAACGGAGGTGGGAGTGCAAGCAGCATGCTTCAATGAATGAGTTAGCCTGTGGTTCAGTCTTGGGTCTTTTTGTTATGTATTTATTACAGTCATTAGACCATCCATATACCTGAAAATTATACCAAAAACATTCTTATGTATAAAAACAAAATACATAAATATAAACAGAATTCAAATTTGAGCCTAGTTATAAAACATGATCAACACACACAATCTAGCAACTTGGTAAGTAATTTTAGGATTCATGTCAGATAGAAGATATTCAAGCCTGGCTTTATTTGTGTGACCAGCAATCTTGTCCAGTAGAGTTATAGTGGTTAGGAGCGTGGACGCTAACCTGGGAGAACTGGGTTTGATTCCCTACTCCTCCACATGCAACTGCTGGTGTGACCTTGGGTCAGCCATAAGTTCTCTCCGAGCTGTTCTCTCAGGAGCAGTTCTCAAAGAGCTCTCTCAGCCCCACCTACCTTTACAGGGTGTCTGCTGGGGAGGGGGGAAGGGAAAGGAGATTGTAAGCTGCTCTGAGACTCCTTTGGGTAGTGAAGGGCGGGGTATAAATCCAATTCCTCCTCCTCCTCCTAAATGGGCCACATATAGTATGTACAACTGAAAAACGTACGCTCCAGGGACTCTACCTCCCTTAAGGGGCATGTACATAGTATTTCTGTATAGGGAGGTTTCTTATACCTACCTTCAAGTATTGCAGAGGGGAGTGTAAAACTCCTTGCCAGGGTAAACACCCTTCTAAAGTTATTTACTTCCAGAGAGGCCAGGTAAGCTGCCGGCTCAACAGTATTTTTAATGTTTGGCAGCAACCCAGAGTTAGATACATGAGAAATATCAGATTGCTGTTCGATATCCTCAGCTCTTTGTTCAACTAGCCTCTTTGCCTGTTCAATACCACAGGATAATAGTGCCCTAGGGAGAAAGGCCAATTCTATTAATATGGGTTTGTATGTCCTTAAGCAAACTAGATTGAAAATTATCTTGACATATCACAGGAAACAGGCCTTGGGGGTTAAGATGACCTTTTAACCACATAAAGTAAAGGTAAAGGTTCCCTTGCTCGAAAGCCAGTCGAATCCGACTCTAGGGTTGCGGTGCTCATCTCCGTTTCAAAGCCGAAGAGCCAGCGCTGTCCGAAGACGTTTCCGTGGTCATGTGGCCGGCATGACTAAACACCAAGGCGCACGGAACGCTGTTCCCTTCCCACCGAAGTGGTTCCTATTTATCTACTTGCAATTTCTTGCTTTCGAACTGCTAGGTTGGCAGGAGCTGGAACTAGAGACAGGAGCTCACCCTGTCTTGCGGCACCCCGGTCTTGAACCGCTGAACTACTGACCTTCCACAGCCTGCAGTTCAGTGTCTTACCCACTTGAGCCACCGCAGCTCAAGTGGTTAACCACATATAGGTAGATAAAATACATACCCTGGCTTCAACCCTTATAGTTCCTGTCTCCAGTCTTATCCAAGCATTTCATACACCTCCTAGGAACTTTGATTGTACTCTTTCCTGGGAAGTAAAGCAAGAAGCTTTACAAGGAGCTGCGATGGCTCAAGTGGTTAAGACGCTGAACTGCAGGCTGTGGAAGGTCAGTAGTTCAGCAGTTCGAGACCCGGGTGCTGCAAGACGGAGTGAGCTCCCGTCTCTAGTTCCAGCTCCTGCCAACCTAGCAGTTCGAAAGCAAGAAATTGCAAGTAGATAAATAGGTACCACTTCGGTGGGAAGGGAACAGCGTTCCGTGCGCCTTGGTGTTTAGTTATGCCGGCCACATGACCACGGAAATGTCTTCGGACAGAGCTGGCTCTTCGGCTTTGAAATGGAGATGAGCACCGCAACCCTAGAGTCGGATTCGACTGGCTTTCGAGCAAGGGAACCTTTACCTTTACCTTTACCTTTAAAGCAAGAAGAGGGTAGGTCTAGAAATGTTCCATAAAGCAGTTGTGCCAAGGTTTTAGCCTTACATAATTTTAAGGCTGCCAGAACAAAATGACCCCCATGGAGTCGATGAAACTACCGTATGGATTTTGCCCATCTTTCCCCTTGGTTGGCAACATATTTGCTATGATTTACCCTAGAGCCAGAAGCTTGTAAAACTACCCCAAGATGTATAAAGCTGTTGACTTGCTCTATCTGGTGGCTGTTTATCATCCGAAACCTGGATTTTGGGCTGTTCCCAAAGGCTGCAGTTTTAGTTTTCTGGTAGTTAATTGTGAGAAGCTCGTCCCCACAGAACACAGAAATCTCCCCAGAAGCTCCCTGTAAAAAAATGGAGGCTATTTTGCATTACACTCCCCTCAGACCAGCAGGGGCTCTGGACAAGATAAACAGTGTTGTCAGCGTACAACAGTGTTTTTATGTATCGATTTGTGAGATTAGGAGGGTGAAGATCAGAGGGTTTTTTTAATATTAATTTTTTAAAAAAAGATCAGAGGTATCAAGCCAATTAGATTATTTATGTAAAAATAAACAATACAGGTTCCAAAATGAATGCTAGAGAGCATGGGCAGGAAAAGCATTTTGAGGGGGAGAAAGTGAAGGATGCTGATATTTTTTTAAACAATCAGCGAATCAGTATATTTTCTTTGGGCTCATCCAGGATTCTGTTTGTGTAAAGGTTGAGTAGAATAATGAATTCCCACTGATACACTGGATAATATTTCCTTTTGTACTCAATTATTAAAGGTACAACAGGAATCCCACTATTACATGTTTTGCCACTGTTTGCCTGAAAGATACTTGAAATAGACAATAATGAAAGGATCTGTCTTTCTGTGGCAGGCATAACTCACCAGAAAATAAAGCTAGGAGCCTCGAAATTGGCCACCAGTTTCAAGATGATGATGGGACTTGCAGTGCCAGACCTGAAGGGAATCAGAACCTCCTGGCCCAGGTTATCTCAAGAAACCCCAGCCTAGTGCTGTTTGCCATGGCAGCTAAGCTTGTCTGCTCGCAGCAAGGCATAATTAATCAGAAGTGAAACTAGGAGTCTTTAAATTGGCCACCAGTTTCAAGAATGATGATAGGGCTTGCAGTGCCAAAAGAGGAAAACTGGAACATCCTGGCCTAACGTAGTTCCAGAACATCCATATGATCTTTCCAGTGGACACACAGGTTTACTTGTGAGAAGCCAGGAACATGCAAGCAGCACAGATAGGAAGGACAAAAGGGGCTTAACAACTTCCCTGACCTGTCAGAACTTCTGTGGTGCAGGGGTTAGAGTATCTCACTAGGATCTTGAAGACATAGGTTGGAATCTCTCCTTTGCTGCGGGAGCTCGCTGGATGATGGTGGGCCAGTCACACACTCTCACCCTTGCCTACCTCACAGGGTGATTGTTGTGAAGATAAAATAGAGGACAACAGAATGATGTAAGCTGCTTTGGGTCCCCTTTGGGGAGGAAGGCAGGGCATGACATTTGTTACAAATCTGACTTTGCCTACAGTTTGCAAAAACGTACGAGCGCTCTCGTTTTTGCTTTTTTGATAGGCAACCTTACATGAGTCTGCAAGTAGAGCACAAGCAGTGTTCCCTCTAAGCTGAGTTAGTGTAAGCCAGCTCACAGTTTTTTAGTCTCCGGCTCCCACATTTTTGTCTCAGCTCAGGAAGGATGGCTCCAGAGCAAACTAATTCATGCAGTAGCCAAATCGCTCGCTCACAACTTTCATGCCAGTAGCTCACAAAGTGGAATTTTTGCTCACAAGACTCCACAGCTTAGAGGGAACATTGAGCACAAGTGCAGGCAAAGAGGCACCGCTACAAGCAGCAGTTCTGATATTGCACGTAAAGACACTCCTGTGCCGCAACTCAGAGTGGTCTCTCTCTCCATTCTCTGGCCCATACTCAACACCTGGGGTGTCTTCCTGGTCTCTCACACCCCTGCCTGCCCCTCCGGGGAGAATCACCGTCTCCCAAGTTCTTATAAATACTGAACAGAGCTGGTTCCAAAGAAAACAAATTGGCTTCCATTTGAGTGCTGCAGCATACAATGCTGATGGATCAGCTTGCCCCTAATAAGTATGTGTGGAATCAAAAGAGCTGGACAAAGGACAGGTATTGTGCAAAGAGGGATTCTGGAGCAAGCCAGAAGTTTTAGATTGTATCTAATCAAGTCTAATTTTGTCTTAATTTTAAAACGTCAAGAAACATGATTATTGATTTCTTTTTTCTCTGTTGCTTCTTTCCCCTTTTGTGTATATTGGGATTATTATGAAAGTATTAAATATTTGGAATATTTATAGGCCTTTGCTCAGAGAAGGTATATATAGTTTGGCTGTTTGGTAATTTTAAAAAAAGTAATTAATACCCAAAAGTGGTCATTTGGAAAGGCCCCCGTAAACACTGGCTTGTGTCCATAGCAATAGAGATTATGGCAAAGTGCAACGCACCTCACAACAGTCATAGGAACAATCCCTGTGTGGGAAATATTGTCTCATCAGTATGATCAATCAGTCCTCTTCTCTAGGTAATGTTTACGTACTGTGTCGACAGGTATAAGCAAAGGATGAGTGATCCAATAGATGTTCAATGTCTAAAGTAAACATTTCAGAGCAGCTCTACCTGCTGCTTTTAGGTTCTCATTCTAGTTTAATGTAGGATACCAGCAGGCTAAACAGATGCAGTCTTCCTAACCGTATTGCAACCATTTCTCCTTATTTGTATCTCCCTGGGCAGGCACATGTCTGCCTATGGCAAATTGACTGGCGAGTCAATCCAGGTGTTTTGGGGCATTTTAGGTTTGTATTTTTGTCTGAGTGATTAGTATGAATTTCTAGTCAAGAGAGCTTAGCATCCAAGTTCCATTAGTTGTTCTGAGGAATTGATATAAGCAATCAGAATTTAGATTACATACTGTTAACAAGGACTGATCTTGTCCATGTTAATGCTATGTTAGTACTTGAAAATGTATATTAGAAGGCACTTGGGTAGCCGTGATGAATCTGATGAATTGTGCATGCACACGAAAGCTTGTACCCAGAATTAAAGTCTGTTGGTCTTAAAGGTGCCACTGGACCCAGACATTGTTCGGCTGCTTCAGACCAACACCGCTACCCGCCTGACTCTATTGTCATGAATCCATGTATTTATGTTATGATTCAGTTGGCTTCAGTGGAACTTAAGTGTGTAGGAACTTAAGTGAGCAGGATTACAATCCATATATATATATATGCTTGCTTGTAAAGCCATCAGCAAGTAATACTTTTGTTATTTCTAGCTGAATACCAATTTAAGGTAAGTTAACCTTTAACGGCCGACTCATTTGACCTAAGGTCTCCAGTTAGGCCACACTAAATGAGGGAAGTTATGATGGAAACAGACTTGATTTCTCAGTCTTGTTCATGAAACTGTAAGATGTCTTCCTGTGCCTGCTATTCAGCAAAGCAAGGTGGTTTAGTGCCTGTGTGAATAAAATTCCCAGGAGTGGGGAGCTGACCATCCAAGGATAATGCTCCAGGGGAGGAGGTCAGCTGGGGAAAATCTAGCCAGCTGGATCACCCACAAAGATAGCTGAAAGACTAGCTATGGAACGTGAATTTGCATCCTCCAGGTAACCCCAGGGTATTCTGAGCCTTTAAAATGACCCTTGAACCAAGGTCAAGTCAAATATTTCGGGGGGGGTGTTTGGGGGGGGTTTTGGCCCCCCGAAGGGGATTTTTTTTATTTTGCATTTTCTACACACTACAAATATGGGATGTGGTAAGGAATACTAATACCCTATTACTATAACTATGGGAAATGGGTCAGGGAAATCTAGATACATAAAGTCTACTGGATAGGGGAAGGAAAACTACCACTCTATTCTAAATCTCCTACTGGATATGGGGATAGGGTGAAGACTAATACAAATCACGATCTGAAAAGCTAAAAGAATAGATCTTTTTAACCTATTAATACAGGTTACACAGAGATTAGTTCGATTATACAAATATAAAATTATTAGCTTGGCACAATTACTGCCCTTAGCACTCATGCTTTAGTTTTAGAGTCTTTTCTTCTTAGATTTCTTCATTTTCTGCAATTTGGGAGCGGCCACTCCTTTCTCCAATTCAGATGATTCTGATGACGAGGAAATTTGGCTTGTTGAGTCCTGTGAATAGGACTCCTCTTCTTCTTCTTCCTCCACATCCGGTCTTAGATTCTTTTCCTTCTGCTTCTTTTTTACATTAAACATTTGATCCATAAATCTTTCCACTTTTGGAACAGAGTCAATTTTATATTTTTTATCCTGGTAATTAAAACTCAGCCCTTCCAGGAATAGCTGTCTATACGGTGTTCTGGTTTGTTTTTTTTTGCAGGGAGACTAAGCATCCTGTATAATTTCCTCCGTTTTCTTACTTCAAATGGAATGTCTTTCAATTTTTTTATCTCTTCATTCTTGATTTTTAAGGATTTCCCCACTGTTGACTTTAGCACCAGTTCTCTCGTTGATCGTTTTGTGAATTTTAAGTAAGTTTCCCCTGTTTTATTTATAAAATCCGGATAAGTCCTGGAAGGAATTGCCTTAAAAATGGCGGTTGCCATTTCCTTAATTAAGTCTTCTTGTTTATAATCCATTAGTGTGGCCAAGGCAACCGCCAAGAGTTCCTTTAAGTCCTCATTCTTATCTTCAGGTATCCCATGGAAACGTAGAACATACATGGATCTTTCCAGCTGGAGCTGTATTAGTTGTGTTTTATCCGAGGATCTCTCCTTCTCTGCTTCATCCACTCTTATATTAATACTCTCAGTCTGTTTTTACATCTTTTTCAACGTTTTCTCGATTGCTGAGGTTCTCTTATCCATCTGCTTTAGTTGTTTTTGCACATTATCTAGCTTGGTGTTGAGAGTAGTCATCTGATCCATTAGAGGGCTCAGTGCATTTGCTAAAAACGAAGAGAAGTCTGTAGATGCTTCCTGGTTCTGGGAGGGAGTCGTTGGTATGTTATTTCCGGTCACCAGTTTTTTCTCCAGTGCTCTCCATCCTCTCCCAGCCATAATATCAACAAGAAGTAAGTTTTCCAAAACAAAGTAAAAGTTATGCGTTTTAATTCTGCTTCGTATATTTTAGCAGCTTTTGCATTCGCTTAACTTCTTATACGCTTGGTTTGGCTCAAAGTCTTTTTATTTTCATTTTAAAACCGTTTTTACAGTTTACTCATATGGGTTTGTTTTTTAAAAATCTCCTCCCCCCGTGCTTCAAACTTAGGTGCTTCCAATTACTACCAAGGCTCCATTCGCTTATTTTTCACCTGAGCTTTGCTTAACTCACAGTTTGTAGCTTTGGAGGTCTTTTGGAAGTCTTTTTAGAAGTTTGATCATGCTCGCTTGCTCCGGCAGTCATCTCTGGGCGCCATGCTGGCTCCATGGTAACGGTTCCTATCGGGGAAGAAGGTGAGCCTCAATTCCTTGGGCGTCCCCTTGGAAGAGGCTCTCCTCAGCTCCCCAGGCTGGGGGTCTCCTACAGAGACCCCGGGGAGATCCAGGACAAACTCGAACCCCTCCCGTCAGCCTGGTCTCGGCACGTCTCCATCTAAGCGAGACGAGACACGTCCGAGCAGCAAAACACTTCAAGTCAAATATTTTGTTGACAGTCACCTTTCAACATGTATTCCTATTATCCATATATCAGATGACATATATATTATACAAGTGGGGACCTGAGATCTGTCCTGGAGGGTCTCTTCCCTCTCCTGGCTTTCTGCCCTCCCTGTTGGTGCCACAGGGCCTGGGAGTCTCCCAAGTTTTATGTCACTGTGGGCTTGGTCCACAGATTTAAGTATCCCCAGGTGGGCCCACAATGGACTATTAGAAGTGGGAACCCACAAGGACTTGTAGAAGGAGATCTCATTTTCCTCTTTTCCACTATTTCCTCTTTTCTTTCCCTGAAAGACCCCCTAGCCTCTCCCGTTTTCCTGCTTCCATCTCTCTTTCCCACCTAACAGCCCACCTAACAACTCCCTGTCTTCAGTCCCCCACCCAGGCAGCCTCTAGGTAGGAAAACTATGGCCCAGTTGTGTGGTGCTGATTGCTGCGCCAGCCCCACTTGCATGGTAGAGAACCCTCAAGGACTTGTTGGGGGCCACATCACTATCCCCTGTATACCTGTCCCCACATTATTTTCCCTTTTCCTGCCCCCGTTCTCTCCTCAGCCATTCACCAACCTACCTTTTATCTGCCCTCTCATCTTCAGCTATATTTATTATTTTACTTTATTTATTTATCTTATATTTATTATTTATTTACTGTATTTATATCCCACCTTTCTCCACATTGGGGACCAAAGCAGCTTACATCATTCTCCACTCTTCCTTTTTATCCTCATAACCCTGTGAGGTAGGTTAGGCTGAAAGTATGTGACTGGCCCAATATCATTTAGTGGGCTTCCATGGCAGACTGGTGATTTGAATCTGGGGCTCTCAGACCCTGCTCTGAAACTCTTCTTCATCACTCTGGCCTTCACACTGTTGAACAGTAGCAAGCAGCTAGGCCTAAGTGAGTCATGCAGGTAGGGTGGTATCAAGTCACCCAGTAGTTGTTGCCAGGCTGAGCCCCAGTGAGTCCTCCCTCAGTCCAAAACTGTCCTGAAAAGGGCCCTCCTCCACGCCTAAAATGCTGTGGTTGCCTAGCAATACCCACTGAGGGCTTCTGTTGCTTAACACTACAGGTGCATCTTCTTATCGTTTTGATTTTTTTCACCACCACCACCCCTGGTATTTTTTTAAAAAAAGATTTCAGGTTTGCAAACCTGGGGCATTTTTCAGGTTTGTAGAGAGATCTGCCTTGGCCATGCACAGCTCCAGTCACAGGATTTAAATATCCTCAGGTTTGGCCAACTTGGCTATTAGAATATATGATGACAGTATTTAGCACTGGCCTTTCATACTGAAAGCTGCTGTCCGTTGACCTTCAGTTGAATTGTTAAAACTACACTAGTAATACTGCATTTTAAAAAAAAAAAAGAAAGAAACTTCCCATTCTCTGTGTTTATTTCAACAGGACCATCCAAGCGCCAGGACAAGTGCCAGTCGTCGTTTCACCTGGGAACCAACAGTTGCATACTGTAACACTCCAGACAGTGCCTCTGACAACAGTAATAGCCAGCGCAGACCCAACATCTGCCACAACATCCCAGAAGTTTATCCTTCAGGCCATCCCAACTTCACAACCCATGACGGTGCTTAAGGAGAACGTCATGCTGCACTCTTCCAAGTCAGTCTCACCTCCTTCCTCCATTGTCTTGAGCGCCGCACAGGTCCACCAGGTGCTCAGCAGCAACGTGCAGACAATTTGCAATGGAACAGTCAACATGGCTTCTTCTCCACCCTTCAGCACTGCTGCCCCTGTAGTAACGTTTACACCAAGCAGCTCACAAATGATCCCTCCGCCATCCAGCACAATGGTCACTTCCGTCATTAAGGCCCCAGAAAGTCAACCGACGGTTATTCAAGAGGTGGTAAAATCAGAGGAACATGATGGTACAGTGGACGAAGCCAAACACTCAGAGCAGGGTTTCCAGCAGCAGCCTTTTGTGGTGATGGTATCCAGTTCAAATGGATTTCCCTCCACAATGCACATTAAGCAGGAGAGTGAACAGTTGGAGGCAAGTCCCTGTGAGTAAATTGGAAGTCAGTGAACTGTGTGGAAGGTGGTTTCCTTAATGTGATGGGACTTCTTCAGTTTTGTATTATCACTTGATTCCGAAGTAGGCATTACAAAGCTTCTTTGATTTCTGAAGTTAATTTTAGAAATAATACTATACAATTTATTTCAGTTTTCTGTTTGCTAAATAATATATTTTTTTTTCTAAAATGCAGGCATGAAGGAACATGCAGTTTCTTTTTTGATCACTGTCCAGAAATTCTAAATTTCTTGCACTTTATGCATTATTTGTCTATCTTGCATAATAATGTTATTATTATAATCAGTGCTTTCAAGCAACAGTTGATTTTCACAAAAGTGTTTCTTTCATTCCATATATGCGATTCTTCTAGCAAATCCCAAAGAACTGTCTCATGCCATTCAGTTAAAAGGTTTTCCTTTTACATGCATGGTAAACAGGGCAGGGTCAGTCGTACCTGTTCCTATTGCGTTTTGCACCAAAGATTAATTATAGTGCAAAAAATAACTTCCTCTTATCAAGAAGATATTCGACATTTGTACCTGTTATCAACTGTGTATTTATCTGTTTTCCTAATGTGGCTCCATTAGACACACCCGATCAACAAAATCAGAGTTATTACTACGGGTGGAAATTTTGTTCAGACCATTTTAACACTGAAGTTTAAAACATTTTGCTTTTTCTTTCCCATTATTTTGTAAGGGAGTGGGGAAAAGTATATGCAACTTGTGCAAGTATTTTGAGAATTAAATATTTCTATAAGAGTACTTTTTCTATTGTAAATATGTAATTTAATTTCTCAAAGATGGTTTTCATAAAAAAAAGTTTCCATAGAGCAATATTTTATAGATGCAATTAAGATCATTATGTTTAGAGCTCTAATGTTATATGTATTCGTATATTACAGAGTGAATTTGTATTTAAAGACAAATTTTTAAATTGTGAAACTCTTCTGAACTTTGTTTGTCTTTTTGTATTTTAATTGGTTTATTATGAAAATAAATCAAGTACAACATCTTTGTACGTTTTTGTCTGTGAATTGGGAGTTCTGTGTTTTCTATTTGAAGGCAATGTCCTCAAGGCACTAAGGTTCTTTGACTTGTGTGGCTAGCCAATTGAAGTCACATAGTGAGACAATATCCAGGCAGCAAAAGGGTAAAAAAAGTTTTATTTGAATAAGGGACAACATGCAGCCAAAAGTTTAGCTCAGATGTCCACTGAGCATCAGTTGTGTTCCAACTTTTATACTCTTGGTTATCCTCTAAGTTTTACATAATCTGTGACATCATTTATATTTCTATTTTCTTACTTTTGACAAACAAGATGTTTCTGGCCTTCTTTCAGTTTTTACTGTCCTTTCATCCACAGGTGTCTTGTCAAAACCTCCTTATGAAAAGTAAAATATGGTACACTTCTGGACAAAGAACCTTCTGCTTAGCTATGTTCCTAGTTTTTCCCATCTCTAGAACTTACTGGCTTAAATTCATGTTATAAGCAAAATTAAGTTTCTCTGTTATTAATATAGTGGATTTTTTAATTAACACATGCATATACAAGATATACAAATACTTGTTTATACTTGTTTAAAGTATTCCTAATATATCTATATCTATATCTGTCTGTCTGTATATGAAAGTTTAAAGATAATTCCATTTTAGCAAAATCAAATTCCTAATGGCCACTAGAGAGCTCTTTCTGTATAGAAAATAGAAATTCTGCTGCTATAATTCAAATTAAATTGTCAAATGTCTCATTATTTATTCTTCGTTAAAATATTTTCGCTTTGTACAAGTATCTCTAATAATGAACATCTGCTCATTAATTTCTGTTGGAAACATCTTGCTTATAATTGGCTAAAGATAAAGATTACCTCTGCTTGTTAAAATAATGCTTAGTAGTTTAATTTTAAATCCTTGTTTCCCAGCTGTGTATCAATAAATCTGTCATCTTCTTTTGGCTAATAAGCAAGGCTTCTTATTAAAGAATAAGAGATAGTTTTGCTTAATAAAAAATTTAACTTTTTTCTCCACAAACATTTGGAAATATAAAGCTCCATACCAACTTTAAACAACAGTTATTCTCAGCTATAAACAAAATATTAAAGGTTGTTTTTAACTTTTGGAAACAATCAACAAATAGCAAAGCAGTTTGCTAGAGTCTAATCTCTGTAACAGAGATTTCAGCTGTATTTTTGCTCAATAAATCTTACCAGCCTGATCTTGACATCTCATTAAAAATAAAGCATCAGCCAATTATCAAATTTCTTTACTCCGCTTCTTGCCAGCTCATTAAATGATGGAAACCAGGGCTGTTATACCTTCTTGCTTTTTTGCTAACTTTATTTCAGGAAGCCTCAAATGCTTTTCTCAAAAATATTAAGATCCATGGAATAAATAATCAATAGATTATCAAACCTCTGAGCTCCCTCTACATATTGATTGGTCTAGCTTTCTGATATGAATCTATGTGTCCTGCAATAGAAGATAGATCAGTGTAGTTAAACTAGATCTGAAATGCAGTAGCAGGTAGAACATTTATTTTTATTTAAAAATGTAAAGGTATTTATTTGTATTAAAACATTTATACTCTGCTTTTCCTTGGGGCACAAGGCAGCTTACAGTAATAGTTAAAAACATCTACAGTTACAAACACAATAACAAACCCCAAATCTCTCCCTCTCCCCCCCCCCTTTAAGAGATGCCTACCGTTCAAATCCCCTCAAAAACCCTGGCAAACAGGCAAGTCTTGCAGTGCCTCCCAAAGATCTCCAAGGAGGGGCCCCTTCTCATCTTTTTAGGGAGCCCGTTCCACAGAGCTGGAGCCATGATGGAAAAGGCCCAGGCTCTGGTCGATGCCAGATGGACCATCCTAAGTGGTAGGATAGCCAACAAATGTCTGCCCAAAGACTGTAGTTGGCACACCATCCAAGTTGTTTTAATTGAGGTTAAACATGACAAATAATGGCTAACTATCCCACCAACAATAATATTCAGCACAGAAGTTCCTTAAGATCCGCTTATTAAAAAGTTTGCTAAACTTAATTCACCTGGTGAGAGAGCAGCAGAAAATTTTTAAAAGCCACCCTTATGAATCATGCCTAAGAAGTCAAAACTGGAAGAGATTAAAGTACTGGGAGCTGGCAAGGGGTGTTTCAGTAGTCCATGAGCAGAGGTATTCTTTTTAAATATGCAGTAGAAGTTAATAAAATCCTAGGCCTGATGTCGACCTCTAGTAGTCCTCCTAAATCCACCACCACCGACCATCTCCCCAGGGCCTCGTGCCAGTTCTGAACCAGCACTCTCCCACTGAAACAAGCCCAGGTCACAGTCAAATGTCTATGGTGAAAGAAGGTGGGTGGAGAGGCATGCATGCGCTAAATAAGTCAGACGCTGTACTCCGAGCTCCCCCTTAACCTAAGGAATGTACAGCTCAAAGGAATGTAAACAGCCAAACTTTGGCATACAATTATCAGAAAAGAAGGGAAGGAAGCCAGGAGCAGCAGGGAAGCTTAGATGCTGAGTGGTAAGACTTTTATTTATCACTGTTTTGAAAGGCAACGCTCAACGTGGCAAAAGGCTAGCTCACTAAACCCTAATAAATCACCAGAGATGGCGAAAAACATTAAGGAACTGTCAGAACAGATAGCTGCTCTTCAAAATACAGTCCTAGCATCTCAGGACAAAATTAGCAAAGAAATTAAGATGATACGAGAAGAAGTGGCTAAGATAGGGAATGAGATAGCTGGCATTAAGCAAACAGCTAACTTTGCTAAAAAAAAATTCCTAGCATCTCAGGACAAAATTAGCAAAGAAATTAAGATGATACGAGAAGAAGTGGCTAAGATAGGGAATGAGATAGCTGGCATTAAGCAAACAGCTAACTTTGCTAAAAAAAAAC
>NW_015177028.1:514565-519183 GCF_001447785.1 Gekko japonicus | reverse complement strand
TTAGCAAGTAAAGTAGTGATTGCTCTGGGCTGGAAGGACAAGAGTAAATGGACAGTAGAAATCTGGCATAATTGTTTGATTTTATACAGTCGGACACAATGGCAAAGCTGAGCCGGAAGACCATATGGGCAGAAAAGACCACAGAAATCAGAATGAAATGGAAGACCTACCTAGAATGGATACTAACAGAAGGAAGAAAAGACATTCAGTGCAAGATTCGGACTTTGTGCCCGTGGCTGGGATTAAAGGACTAGTGAACTGGAATAGCAAGGGAAGGGCGAGGGGAGGGAGAGGGTTTATAAAGCAATATGTAATGTACGGGACAAAAGTTAATATGTAATACACACAAAATGTTACATAAAAAATAAAGATTTTAAAAAATTGTGAAAGGAGGTGAGTTTAGATGATCCAGTACCAAGAGATTTGTTTCTGATCTTTGTTGTGGTTTCTGTGCATCACACCCATGGGATCTAGTGCACCTGCGCTGATCCGATCAGTGATGTACAAAGCTCAAACAAGATTTTCAGACCTCAGCCCCGGACATGCATGGGAACCCCAACCGCACATGCCAAGAGGGGTGGGGCACACACATCCTGCCAGTTCTCTTCTGACTGCTGCGCTGTTAACAGCTCTTTCTTCGCTCAGTGAGTGTCGGCTAGGGCTCTAGCTGCCATGGAGTGAGGGAGTGCCTCTGGAATGTTAGGTTTCTCTTTCTCTGTGTCTTTAGTGTTTTTTTAATCTCTGTAACATGAGTGTTTGGCCTTGATGTCTAGCATCAGCTTTCTCTTGGGAAAATAGACCCGTTAACTTTGGCAGGCTTTTACATAGTCCAGCTTCCCCTGCGGGACAAGAGAATCTTGGGCGATTACACCTGATCTGAGGTTGCCTTCCTACAGGTGCAGGTACGGGCATACCTACCCTGATGACTATGAGAGGGGCCATGAGAGGCTGTCCGCTGTGGGAGACAACCAAGTGGACCACGTGCAACGCAAGTTCCAAGAGCAGACGGAGGAGCTGAGACAGGAGATGCACAAGATGATGTTGGATTTGCCCCGACTTTTCGTGCAAATGGTCCAGCATGAATTCCAACTCCAATGACCCGGGGCCAGAAGCAGTGAGGAAGAAGAGAGGGGCCCAGGTGACCAGGCACTGCCAGCACAAGTACCAGCCCCTGTGGGACCATCTGCCCCTGTTCAGGTGCCAGCGGGACCCCCTGCTGTGCCCGTGGGACCTCCGGCGCTAGGGCAGCTAGTGGCCCCACTGGAGAGACACTGAGAGATGCTGAATGCTACCTTCGATGGGAATCCCGAGAAGCTGGCCTTCTTCCTACTGCAGGTGTGCAAGTCTCTCAGAGACTGGGGACCTACTTTCCCTTCAGATGAGCACCGCTTAGACTACATCAGGTCAAAGCTGAGAGAGAGGGCTGCAGATTGGTATGTGGGGCTCCACAACATTACGGGCCCCGAGCTACACGATGTCCAGGCTTTCTTGTGGGCTCTGTGGAGGCAGTACGAAGACCCCATGGAGCTAGAAAAAGCGCATACTCGCCTGCAAGGACTGAAGCAAGGGAGCAGATTCTCGGATGAGTTCTCGGATGAATTCAAGATGTATGCCACCAAAATCCAGCTGTGGCCAGAAGAGGTACTAATTGAACAGTACTGTTTGGGCCTGAATCATCAGGTGCTGGAGACCATCCTGCACAGTGGAAACCCGCTAACTCCGGCTGGGTGAATCCGGGAAGCAGGTGATGCCAAAAATCGGCTTCACAAGATCCGGATGTACACTCCCAAAGTGACCTCAAAAGCTCTGGGCAGAGAGATGAAAGGCAATGCACCAAACCTAAAGAGTCAATGAGAGATCAATGGATAAAGCAAGGCGTGTGTCTGTGCTGCAGGGAACCCAGCCACTACGCAGCTTTCTGTCCCACCACCCTGACACCCCAAGGGGGAAAAGCATCTGATCGGCGTAGCTCTGAAACTCTGATGAAAGGAGGAGGTGCACGGCCGAAGCAACCCTGGGCTGTCCAGTTGAGCGCACCTCCAGAGGGGGCTTCATCCAGCGGAGACGCAATGCCTCAGTCAGCGGGAAAAGGCTGGGATCTGCTGTAAGAGGCACAACCCAGCAGGTCCGAAAGCAGTCGGCGCCACGTTTGGTGAGCACCACTCCCCCTTTGTTTTTCATGACTGTGTCAGCTGTAAACCCTGAGAATAGCACCCAAGTGAGGGTTTTAATAGACTCTGGGTGCACCAGGGATTTAATCAGCCTGGCTATAGTTACTGGGTTAGAGGTTCCAGTACAAACTCTGCCCGAGCCACTCCTCTTTACTCAAATGGATGGCTCTACGATGAAGGAGGCTTGCAAATATTAGACTGTCTCAGTGAACCTGGGAACGGGGCTCCACTGGGAGCAACGGGCCTTTGTAATCAACCCAATGGCCAGATTCTCCATGGTGTTAGTTAATCCTTGGCTCCGAGACCATGACCCGTATATACGGTGGCGCTTTGGAACCCTGCATTTCTCCAACCCAAAATGTAATGAACATGACCAGAAGGAGGAGTGGGGGGAGATGCTGGTGACCCCGCCGGAGCGAGTGTGCTTGGCCCAGGAGGACCTTAGCTCCATACCCGTGGAGTATAGAGACCTCGACAGAGTGTTTGAGGAGGAAGAAGCAGATGAACCCCCGACCACCACCATAATGCAGACTGTGCCATTGAGATTTCTCTGGGGCATAAAATGCCTAAGGGGAAATTATATTCCATGAGTCCTGCGGAAAAAGACGAGCTGTGAAAGCTCATTGATAAAAACTTAGCCCGTAGGTTCATCTGCCCCACCTCCTCCCCGTTTGTGGCTCCCGTCCTCTTCCGGAAAAAGAAGGATGGGGGTTTGAGACTATGTACTGATTACTGGGAACTGAACGCAGTGTCGAACACTAATGCTTACCCCCTCCCGTTGATTAAAGACCTTTTAGCGGAGGTGGCCAAGGGAAAGATCTTTACTAAGCTGGATTTACGAGACGCTTACTTTCGAGCATCCAAGAGCGGGATGAGCACAAGACTGCATTTAACAGTCCATTGGGGTTAGTGATGTCTTTTAGGCTACAGGGGCCCCCAGGGGGTCTTCATGAATCTGATCAACAAAGTATTGCACAAGCACCTGTTCAATGGGGCTCTGGTTTACCTGGATGACATTTTTTTATATTCCCAAGATAGGGTTCACATGTGTCACTGGTGAGGGAGGTACTCAAGACCCTCTATGAACACAAGTTATTTGCCAAACTGTCTAAGTGTGAGTTCCACAAAGAGGAGGTGGACTTTCTTGGTTACTGCATTTCACAGAAGGGGTTGGAAATGGACCCGCACAAAATGGCTGATGTGCTGGGGTGGGAAGCCCTCTGTACTAGACGACAGCTCCAGTCATTCTTAGGCTTCACTAATTTCTACCGTCCATTCATCCCCAATTTTGCCCAAGTAAGCCTACCCCTCACTGACTTGTTAAAAACTAAGGGGAAGGGGAAGACAGTTCCAAACCCAGTGCTCACTTGGAGTGGACGGCTAAATGCCAAGAGGCTTTGGATAAGCTAAAGGATCTGTTCACTTTTGAGGCTGTTTTACACCACACAGCCGAGAATAAGAAATTCGTAGTCCTATCAGACGCCTCTGACGTTGTGGGGGGGCATTACTGCAAGAAGGGTAAGATGGGAAACTGCATCCACTAGCATACATTTCAAAAAGATTCAATGCTACTGAACGGAACTGGGCAGTGTGGGACAAGGAAGCCATTAAGTTGGCCCTGACTACTTGGTGGCATTGGTTGGAGGGGGCAAGGGTGCCTTTCAAGGTTTGGACTGATCATAAGAATCTGGAAGCCCTGCGCCTAACCTAAACAACCTGAACCCTCGGAGACGGCCATTGAATAATACAACAGCATGCTTGAACAACAGATTCCGGTGCTCTTGGGGAGGGGAAAGTTTAGCGGTGGGCCTAGGCAGAACGTTAATGGAAGGCCACAGAGAAACAAGAGAGCTCGGTGCCCTTCCAGCCTATGGCCCATCCCAAGGGTGGCTGGCAGTGGGGCCAGGATGGACCCCCCCTCCGTCATTGGTGTTGTGCAACGCCAGGTCCATTAACAACAAAGTCACAACCTTACGGGATTTTGTGACGGAACATCAGGCGGACCTGGCATGCGTGACTGAGACCTGGGTGAGGGAAGGTGAGACTTTGGCTCTCACACAGTTAGCTTCCCCGGGTTACTCGGTCCTTCACCAATTGCGGAATCGGGGGCTGGGGGGGTGGCTATTCTCATTCGGGAGGCTTACTCCTTCAGGGCACTCCCGGCCATAGAGATCGCGGGCATAGAATGTGTCGGCGTGCTGCTGGGGGCCGAGGAGAGTTTGGCGATTTGGCTGGTGTACCGACCGCCTACTGCACCGGCCAATAGTCTGCCGTCCCTGCTGGAGGCCGTATCAGGCTGGGCGTTGGATCACCCTCGACTGATTGTCTTGGGTGATTTCAACGTCCATGCTGAGGACGCGGCCTCCAGCCGGGCTACGGACCTGGTGTCGTCCATGGCAGCTCTGGGACTCTCGCAGTTCGTATCGGCCCCTACGCATCGGGCTGGT
>NW_015177028.1:505831-513352 GCF_001447785.1 Gekko japonicus | reverse complement strand
GGGCACTTGAAGCTGTGGCTGGTTGGCTCCGGCTGAGTCGATTGAAACTAAACCCGGCGAAGACGGAGGTCCTGGGCCTGAGTCGGACCGGGACAGGAATGGGGCTCCCTCTCCCGACCTTTGATGGGGTGCCTTTGGTGCCTGCGTCGGGGGTTCGGAGTTTGGGAGTACACCTGGACTCTGCTCTAACGATGGAGGCCCAGGTGGCAGCCACTGTCAAGTCCGCCTTTTTCCATCTCCGGCGGGCTCGGCAGTTGGCCCCCTACCTGGACCGAGATGATCTGGCCACAGTGATCCATGCGACGGTCACCTCGAGGCTAGACCACTGCAACGCTCTCTACATGGGGCTGCCTCTGTCGCAAATCCGGAGGCTGCAACTGGTGCAGAATGCTGCGGCCAGGCTGCTGATGGGTCTCTCTAGAAGAGACCACATTCAGCCTGTGCTGAAAGCGCTGCACTGGTTGCCAATAGCATACCGGACTCGCTTCAAAGTGCTGGTTCTTACCTATAAAGCCCTATATGGTCTGGGCCCAGCCTACCTGAGGGACCGCCTTTCCCCGTATGTTCCCCCAAGAGCACTATGGTCAGGGGCCCTAAATTTACTAACTGTGCCGGGCCCCAAAGATGCAAGATTGGCTGTCACGAGGGCTAGGGCTTTTTTGGTGGCGGCCCCTACCTGGTGGAACGAGCTCCCGGAGGAGATCCGGGCCCTGCGGGACTTAATGCAGTTCCACAGGGCCTGCAAGACAGAGCTCTTCCACCAGGCCTTCGATTAGGGACCGCCGCCCCCGCCCCCCCATTATATTACCATCACTGGGTGGGGGGAAGGCCCTAGGTAGGAAGGAATGGAACATCTGAATTTAACATCTAACACTGAGGACACGAAATGCCTACCGGGGATGTTTGGAGAGGTTGTCATCTCTCGGAGGTTCAGGAGCTGCGGATGTTGAGCACTTTATGTATTGAGACGGTTTAAAATTGTATAATATGTTTTAAATTTTACTAAATTGTATTTGATGTTTTATTATTGCAATATCTTTTGCTATGTAAGCCGCCCTGAGCCCTACGGGGGAGGGTGGGATATAAATTTAATAAATAAATAAATAAACTCAGATGGGTGGGGTTTTTCTCTAAATTTCATTTCACCCTCCAGCACTTCCTGGGAAAGGCCAATTCCTTGACTGATGCCTTATCACGCTGCCCCCAACATCCCAGTCAGAGGGAGGAGGAGGTGGATTCCATGTTCACGCCCTCTCAATTGGGAGGGGCAGTAATGACACGCAGTCAGGCGAAAGCAGAGGCCAGGGAGGTGGGCAAGCCATGGATTGTAAAATTCAAAGCAGCTTTCACAGACACTGACAGGGAAGAAATCTCTAAGAACCTCTCCATCCAATTGAGAATGAACAGGTGTTGGTTTAAGGGGGGCAAACAGTTTGTGCCAAGGTCCCTCCGCAGGGAAGTTCTGCATTTTAGACACGAATTCAGGATGGCTGGACATTTCGGTTATTTGAAAACCCTCCATCTGCTCCAATGGCAGTTCTGGTGGCCCCACATGAGGACTGATATCTCTCAATATGTGGGGTCGTGCCAGACATGCTTGATGAGCAAACGAAGGCCAGGAAAGCCACCCGGGACGCCCCGGCCCCTAGAGACTCCTAGCAGGCCTTGGGAGGTTATTTCTATGGATTTTATAACAGACTTACCCCCCAGCAAGGGGAAGACAGTAATCTGGGTGGTTGTAGATCTGTTTTCCAAACAGTTGCATTTCATCCCTTGCAAGCCCACAGCCAAGGTCCTGGCTAAGCTTTTCATGCATCACTTTGTGAAGTTGCATTCAGTTCCTGCTAAGATAATATCCGACAAAGGGGCTCAGTTCGTTGCTAAATTCTGGAAGAAGCTCCTGCAAGTTCTAGGCATTGAAAGGGGCCTTAGCAGCACCCACCACCCTGAGACTGACAGACAGACTGAACGGGTCAATCAGGTGGTGGAACAATTCCTTAGGTGCTTTACTATCAGCAGGACGATTGGGTTGACTTGTTACCTTATGCTGAATACAGTTACAACAATTCTGTTCACAGTTCCACTGGTCTGTCTCCCTTTAAGGCTTTACATGGCTATGAGGGGGCCCCTCTCCCCACAATGGGGACTTCCGACTCCCCCCCGGATCTCCACATTCGGTGGCAGAGACCATCTCCACATTCGGTGACCAGTGGTCTGTGTGACCACTGGTCTACCATTCAAAAGACTTTGGACAAGGCTAAAGTGGATTACAAAACTCAGGCTGACAAAGATAGGGCTCCTGAATGGGACTTGCAGCCAGGGGACACAGTGTACGTTTCGACTAAGAACACAGAAGGCCTCCAGCCATGAAGGAAATTGGGCTGGAAGTATGTTGGGCCTTTCAAAGTGTTGCACAAAATCAATGATGTGACTGTTAAACTTGAGTTGCCTAAATCACTCAAAGAATTTCATCCTATTTTTAATTTCATTCTGTTAAAGAGGGACCTGGGTCCGAACAAGTGGAGACCTCGACCTCCAGCCCCTCCTCCTCTGATGCAGAATGGTGAGCCACACCAACAAGTGGCCCAAATTTTGGACTCTAAACTTAGACATGGTAGTCTGTATTATTTTATTCAATGGAAGGACTTTGACCCCTCCCACAATGAATGGGTGAAAGACATGCCCCTAAGCTGGTACACGCTTTTCACAAAATGTACCCCAATAAGCCTGGTGGGTGAGATCTTGAGGGAGGCAGTATGTCAGCTAGGCATCTGAGTGAGGGGGTGCCTCTGGAATGTTAGGTTTCTTTTCTCTGTGCCTTCAGTGCTTTTCTATCTCTGTAACATGAGCGTTTGCCCTTGGTGTCTAGCATCAGCTTTCTCTTGGGAAAATAGACCCATTAACTTTGGTGGGATTTTACCTACTCCTTGATTGGCTCTCGGCCATCAGGGATCCCTCTTGAATTATGTATATCTGCTTGCTCCGTGCGCTTATTGCCAGTTCTAACACAAGATGTGTAAAGAGGATCTGCATACTTCAGCATCTCAATAAACTCTACTTCTGTGCATGAAAGTCGTTGGGAACTTATTGCTGCAGGAGGCTGATGCTGATTCTGCACTAATGTTTTGCTCCCCTTTCCCCCTGGGTCTAATTGGCCCAATTCTATGTGCGCGTTTCCGCATTACAGAAATCTGACCCGGGTTTTGCCTGGGTGTTCATTTCCACATGTCGCCTTGCCCCAAATCTAGAGCTCCCTCCCCTCTCTTCTCCCTCTTTTTTTTTTTTTTTGAATGGAGGTGGGGTTGCGTTGTAACACATCGCCCACTGAAACGCCGATCGGTCCCTTTAATTTTTTACCCTCGATGCCCGCAAAAAGCATCCATTGATGCAGCCGGGAAAGGGGGCAGCGGATGGGAAGTCAATATACAAACATGAAAAAGAATGGTTGCCAATAGCTGTTGCCCAAGCAGGCTCATTACACAAATGGCAGATTCCAAACAGAAATGAGAAAACAGCATACAAACATGTAAAAGGACATTTAAATGCCGGTCAATGATGGCGCATTGTTGCATTGCAATGCAACATGGGGAGAGAAATTTTAAAAAAGGGGGAGTTTGCAGGCAGACGGGAAGGAGAGGGGGGAGGGGGAGAGAGAAGCAGGAGGGCATTGAAGAGGTGTTGATAGGCGGGAATGGGAGTGAAGGGGAGGGAAAGAAGCAAAGGGGCATTAAAGGGACAAAGAGGGGACAGCTGCAAATCGCAAGTTCCCCACTGGAATGCCCCGACTTCAACACCACTGGAATGCCCCGACTTCAACACCGCAGCAAAAAAAAAAGAACCTGAAAATAGCGGAGACAGAAAATCCGGGGGAGAAATGCCATTAGATTCAGGTCAATTGCTGACTCGGACTAACATGTGGGGAACTGATCAATTTCTGTGGATATTATCGGGGGTGACACCGGAGCAAGTGATTGTGCGGAATCAGCCTGACAGTGAGATTACCTCAGTTTCCTCATAGGAATTTCTTCTTGTTCTTGGACTTTCTTGGTTTTATTTTTTCTTTGGCTCTTTTTCTCCTAAAAACACACAGAGAGAGAGAGATAAGGATCTTTTATTTTTCGCTCTGTGCCTCCCCCAGTTTTTTTTTTGTCTTAGCATGTATTTCTATTTTATGGCTAAAAAGTAGGGTTTCTTTAAAAGGTGCACAAACTAGCACCTCCAGATGGCCATTCTCTTTGCATCCTGTGTTTCCTACCATTCCACATGGTAGGAAAGAAAGTGTACTAGCAGCTATGTCAGTACCAGCCAACCAGGTGAGAAAGTAAAACTGGGGAGGGGGGTTGACTTCTGAGCTGGTTCCCACGCCAGATTAAGCTGGGGGTGGGGAATGGCGTTTTAAAGTTGTGTGTGTCTGTGTGTGTTTTAAAACGAGGGCACCATCATTTTTGCTTGACAGGACAGCTGTTGCCCAAGCAGGCTCATGCATACATGAACCAGGTGATTGAGTTCAGCCGCTGCTGCACTTGCTCTGGTGTGTAATGCTGCCAAGACCCTGTGGCTGCTTCCAGTTCAGAGACAGGGAGTCATGTGGGGTTGCATTTCTAGCTAATTTATGCCACACAGTAGTAGGAGCCATTTCCCTTGATTAAAATTTTATATGGCCAAGGGCAAGACAAAATTGCTTGGGGGACAGCACTGGCTGAGGTCTTCTTGATTGCCAAGAGGCATACAGATACAGAAATCTTCATTTAGTGGGAGGAACATGGGAAATATGCCATATGAATTAATGCAACAATTTTTAAAATGATAAAATGTCACCGTATCAATTTTGCTTCTGTTAATGAGTTTTAACAAAACAAACTGATGATAGATTAGGTATATTTTATACACGGAAATATAGGCAATATTTTGAACGCAAACAGCTGCTTATTTTCCTCCATGATAAATATTGAACTGCAATGGTATATGTGGAGAAATGCCTTGTCTCCTGGTAGGTTAGCAATGAGCAGGGCTCCACTGTGTGTTTGAACAATTTTTTTCTCTGAGAAGAATGAGCAGGAGGGGAAGGAAAATAGCCCATGTCCTTCCCAACACAAGGAACAAGCATACAATGATATAGAAGATTCAAGAGGTCCCCCCCCACCTGTGGGCCAATCGCCCCATTTCCCGTGGACGGGAAAGAGCAACCAACCAATGACCCAACCGATCCAAGGCGGAGAAACGAAACTAGTCTCACAGTTAAAGTGGAGACACTACACAGGCATGAATACAAGGTCAGAGATAACAAGGGGAGAAGCGAGAGGGAAGGAATGAGGCAATTTGCCAAATTCCATAGAAATTTTCTGCCGAACTTTGCTCAAGTAACCTTGCCCCTTACTGACTTACTGAAAACTAAGGGGAAGGGACCAGAGGCTACTAAGCCCGGGACTAAGCTGCTTTGGACCCCAGAAGTTGCAGTTCAGCCCAGCAACGCTCAAAAACTGTACGAGTTATTTGTCCACAGAGTCTTCAAGCTGACAGCATTTACCAGATAATGGCTCTCATAAAGGAATTAATAACCAAGAATCTTTCAACACCATTTACATGCTTTGCAGCTCTAATCATAATAAGCTCCTCCGTTCTCAGCAATGATGCATGATGTCACAAAAAGTTGCCACAATCTCTCTCTTTTTCTTTTTTCGTGTTTCTAAGGTTTCTAAGGAAAACTTTATAATCCTTTTGTAGAAATTCAAACAATAAGCCCTCTTTGCCCCAGACGGTATTCAAGATCAGCTTTGTTTACATAAATCATCCTGGCCGCTCCGCAAAGAAAGGAGGGGGGGGAGTTTCATCCTTCCTTTCTTTGTCCTTTTAAAACTTTAATGGGGCTTAACTAGGACGTCATCAGTTTATTTGATGTTGGTTTTCCAGGTACTTATGGTGTGTTTCTTCATCGATGTTCTGGAAGAAATCCAGAAACTTCTTCAAAAGGACGCCATCGAACCAGTCCCAACAGCATAATGTCAACACAGGTTCTACTCCCATTATTCTACGGTCCCCAAAAAAGATGGAGGACTACGTCCTATTATGGACCTCAGGGGACTCAACCAGTTTATCTCCTATCGGAAATTCTGAATGACAACATTACAAAACATTCTCCCCCTTCTCAGCAAGGGTGTCTGGATGGTAACCTTGGACTTGCAAGTTGCATATTTTCATAACTATCCACCCGTCTCACAGGAAGTTTTTGCGTTTTGCAGTCGCGGAAGGCCATTTTCAGTACAAAGCCCTTCCTTTTGGACTCTCAACGGCGCCCAGAGTCTTTACAAAAATGATGATAGTCATCGCGGCAGACCTCCATCTTCAGAGTGTACGGATCTTTCCGTACATAGACGATTGGTTGCTGGTAGCAAGCTCCAGAGAGATTCTGCTCAACCATATCGATTTAACACTGGTCACCTTAGACATACTGGGCCTGAGGGTGCACTTGAAAAAATCAATGCTCCTTCCTTCATTGAAAGCCCAGTTTATTGGAGCAATTTTGGATTCGACTGTCTGTTGAGTCTTTCTCCCTCCGAAAAGGGCGGAAGACATTATCGCTCTCATCAACCTGATAAAAGCACAGGGAGATGCATCAGCAAGGTAGATTCAATGGCTCTTGGGCCTGATGGCCGCCACCACAGCAGTTCTTGTCTTCGCCAGACTACAGATGAGACCATTTCAGCTGTGGTTCCTCAAACGTTTCCATCCACAGTGGCAGTCCCAATCTCAACTGTTTGTGCTACCTGTGCAAGTGCTGAATTCCCTGCAGTGGTGGGAATCTCCAGGCAACCTCCTTCAGGGAGCCCCATTTCTTGCACCCAGCCCCGAAATGACCCTCACCACGGATGCATACCTGTGGGGATTGGGGGCTCACCTCCTAGGTGTATGTGTGGATGCCAAAGGGGAACCGCATGTAGCCCACAAACACATCAACTTCCTGCTCGCCATCCCTAAGGTCTTTTCGCCACCTCATGGCTCACCGTACAGTGGCGATCCTGACAGACAACAGCACCGCACTGTGTTACCTGTACAGGCAAGGCGGGACAGTGTCCAGGGGGCTCTGTCGACTGGCCCAGGAGATTTGGATCGAGTGTCAATCTCGGGGCGTGTTCATCATTGCTGCTCACCTGCCAGGATCGCTCAATGTGCATCCGGATCTTCTGAGCAGAGGAGGTGCATCCCTCCAAGAGTGGGAATTCAACTGGGCTTACCTCCAACCAATCTTCCACAGATGGGGTCATCCAGAAAGCAATACAAATAAGTTAGCAAGAAATATAAAATCTCATATTTATACAGAAATCAAAAATTATAGAGTATCACAAATATAATACTAAACGTTATCAACAAAGGTTTGCATATAACAAATCTTACCACAGATTCAAATAATTTACTATATCTGGTATTACATCACGGTGAACTAAATATTCCAAAAGAGGTAGCCATATTGTAGCAAAATTTATAGAAAATTTAGAATTGACATCATTAATTCTATCAGTGATT
>NW_015177028.1:505605-505788 GCF_001447785.1 Gekko japonicus | reverse complement strand
ATTGTGAGGGTACCATCGATCAACGTCAGTCACTTCTCAGTCACGAGGATGACTGTATTAACGGATGTTTCACTAACAAGGTTTCTGTTTAGAATGGTGTACAATACATCAAGCAGGTAACATGAACAAAGTTCAAACAGACTCTATACCAATGAGATACTTTCCCGCCCGGGAAGAACAGCG
>NW_015177028.1:505301-505431 GCF_001447785.1 Gekko japonicus | reverse complement strand
CTAACAAGCTTGCCGTTTATGAGCATGCGCAAGGGTCACTAGGCAACAACTATCAACATATGAGTTAATACAGAAAGCAATGCAGGGTAAGAGGTACTGACAGGTGAAGCATATATACAATGGATCAAAC
>NW_015177028.1:504360-504534 GCF_001447785.1 Gekko japonicus | reverse complement strand
ACCAGATAATGGCTCTCATAAAGGAATTAACAACCAAGAATCTTTCAACACCATTTACATGCTTTGCAGCTCTAATCATAATAAGCTCCTCCGTTCTCAGCAATGATGCATGATGTCACAAAAAGTTGCCACAATCTCTCTCTTTTTCTTTTTTCGTGTTTCTAAGGTTTCTAA
>NW_015177028.1:499468-504245 GCF_001447785.1 Gekko japonicus | reverse complement strand
AGAAAGGAGGGGGGGAGTTTCATCCTTCCTTTCTTTGTCCTTTTAAAACTTTAATGGGGCTTAACTAGGACGTCATCAGTTTATTTGATGTTGGTTTTCCAGGTACTTATGGTGTGTTTCTTTCAGTTTATCTCCTATCGGAAATTCTGAATGACAACATTACAAAACATTCTCCCCCTTCTCAGCAAGGGTGTCTGGATGGTAACCTTGGACTTGCAAGTTGCATATTTTCATATAACTATCCACCCGTCTCACAGGAAGTTTTTGCGTTTTGCAGTCGCTGAAGGCCATTTTCAGTACAAATAAATTCTCAATGACAACATTACAAAACATTCTCCCCCTTCTCAGCAAGGGTGTCTGGATGGTAACCTTGGACTTGCAAGTTGCATATTTTCATATAACTATCCACCCGTCTCACAGGAAGTTTTTGCGTTTTGCAGTCGCTGAAGGCCATTTTCAGTACAAAGCCCTTCCTTTTGGACTCTCAACAGCGCCCAGAGTCTTTACAAAAATGATGATAGTCATCGCGGCAGACCTCCATCTTCAGAGTGTACGGATCTTTCCGTACATAGACGATTGGTTGCTGGTAGCAAGCTCCAGAGAGATTCTGCTCAACCATATCGATTTAACACTGGTCACCTTAGACATACTGGGCCTGAGGGTGCACTTGAAAAAATCAATGCTCCTTCCTTCATTGAAAGCCCAGTTTATTGGAGCAATTTTGGATTCGACTGTCTGTTGAGTCTTTCTCCCTCCGAAAAGGGCGGAAGACATTATCGCTCTCATCAACCTGATAAAAGCACAGGGAGATGCATCAGCAAGGTAGATTCAATGGCTCTTGGGCCTGATGGCCGCCACCACAGAATGTCTTGTCTTTTCCAGACTACAGATGAGACCACTTCAGATGTGGTTCCGTTTGTGCTACCTGTGCAAGTGCTGAATTCCCTGCAGTGGTGGGAATCTCCAGGCAACCTCCTTCAGGGAGCCCCATTTCTTGCACCCAGCCCCGAAATGACCCTCACCACGGATGCATACCTGTGGGGATTGGGGGCTCACCTCCTAGGTGTATGTGTGGATGCCAAAGGGGAACCGCATGTAGCCCACAAACACATCAACTTCCTGCTCGCCATCCCTAAGGTCTTTTCGCCACCTCATGGCTCACCGTACAGTGGCGATCCTGACAGACAACAGCACCGCACTGTGTTACCTGTACAGGCAAGGCGGGACAGTGTCCAGGGGGCTCTGTCGACTGGCCCAGGAGATTTGGATCGAGTGTCAATCTCGGGGCGTGTTCATCATTGCTGCTCACCTGCCAGGATCGCTCAATGTGCATCCGGATCTTCTGAGCAGAGGAGGTGCATCCCTCCAAGAGTGGGAATTCAACTGGGCTTACCTCCAACCAATCTTCCACAGATGGGGTCATCCAGAAAGCAATGCGTTTGCGACGCGTCAGAACGCAAAGTGTCGTCTGTTCTGTACCAGTGTGGGACAGGACCTGCTGTCTCTGAGGGATGGCCTCTTGTTCCCATGGCCACACAGGCACATGTACCTGTTCCCACCAATTCCTCTACTAACCAGAGTGCTGAGCAAGATCATGAAGGAACAACCCCAATGCATCCTCGTGGCGTCAGCACTGGTTCCCGACTCTGCTCCACATGTCCCGGGGCACTTACATACATCTCCGCCTGGCACCAGATCTTCTCCTGGCTCAGGAGGGCTGAGTGCTTCACCACAATGTACCACACCTCAAACTCACGGCGTGGAGAATCTCTTAGCACAGCTCAGAAACAGGATAGACCTTGTTGTACACGCGCTTCCTATGAAGGGAAGTGGAAGAAATTCCTGTCATCCCACGAGTCGTTGGGTTTACCACCACCCCCTACGTACTTGAGGATAGTTTTCGGATTCTTGTTGACCTGCCTGGACTTGGGTCTTAGTTGTTCTTCTTTAAAGGTCTACTTAGTCGCCATTTCCGCCTATCATCCTGCGGTGGAGAGCCATTCCATTTTTTCTCACCCGCAAACGAAACAGTTTATTTATTTTTCTTAATATAAAGTTTATTAATTTTCTAACACAAGTACAAAAGAGAAGAAAGAATAAAACAGAACAGTTTGAAAATAAATGACATAACCTACAAATAAGTTAGCAAGAAATATAAAATCTCATATTTATACAGAAATCAAAAATTATAGAGTATCACAAATATAATACTAAACGTTATCAACAAAGGTTTGCATATAACAAATCTTACCACAGATTCAAATCATTTACTATATCTGGTATTACATCACGGTGAACTAAATATTCCAAAAGAGGTAGCCATATTGTAGCAAAATTTATAGAAAATTTAGAATTGACATCATTAATTCTATCAGTGATTTTTTACACAATATACGTTTTTCAGATTTTGCATGCCAATACTGCCTATTGTGAGGGTACCATCGATCAACGTCAGTCACTTCTCAGTCACGAGGATGACTTTATTAACGGATGTTTCACTAACAAGGTTTCTGTTTAGAATGGCGTACAATACATCAAGCAGGTAACATGAACAAAGTTCAAACAGACTCTATACCAATGAGATACTTTCCCGCCCGGGAAGAACAGCGCCAAATTAATGGGAATCATAACGGTCTGGATATTCCAAAACATCGTAGTTCCCAGGCTCTGAGCGATAGCAGTAGACAAAAGCGATCTTCCTTATCTCCCACCTGCCCTTGAAGTGTTTTTGCGTTTCGCTAACAAGCTTGTCGTTTATGAGCATGCGCAAGGGTCACTAGGCAACAACTATCAACATATGAGTTAATACAGAAAGCAATGCAGGGTAAGAGGTACTGACAGGTGAAGCATATATACAATGGATCAAACATGACAGCTTGCTGACACCTATTTGGACTTGTATTATTTTTCCAGTACAGTGCAACAGTATTCTTGGCAGCAGAAAGTAAAATGGTTATACGTTTATTAGTATCACCAGATGACACTTTAACCTGCCACCTATTTAACAATATATGTTCAGCTGGTGAATTGCAATTCAAACCCCATAATGATCTTAATTTGATTGATAAGGGCCTCACTTGCCTCTTTCCTCCGGCTTGTGGGCCGACTCCTTCCTGGAATTTACCTCTAGTACTGTCCAAATTAACGGGCAAACCGTTTGAGCCCATGGCGACGTCTAGTCTGCAGCTTCTCTCGTGGAAGACTGCCTTCCTAGTAGCCATTAAGTCAGCAAGACAAGTGAGTGAATTTTCTGCACTCCGTCGCGACTCTCCGTATTTGTTTTTTCACCATGATGGTGTCAACTTGGCCCTGGATGTCTCTTTCCTGCCCAAGGTTGTTTCCAAGTTCCATTTGTGAGCAGACACTGCTCTTCCAGGATAAGGTCATTCCGTCAGTCACCAGCCTAGTTCGTCTCCTATAGCACACCTGTGCAGGGGAAGAAGCTTTCTTCGCAACATCTATCCAGGTGGATTGTGGAAACCATCAAATTGTGCTACATACTGGCCAAGCATCCACTTCCGGGCCCGCTCCGAGCGCATTCCACCTGGGCAGTGGCCACGTCCATAGCCTTCCTGAGAGGGTCGTCGCTCACTGGCATCTGTCAAGCAGCAACCTGAGCTACCCCCCACACGTTCATGAAGCATTACGCCCTGGATCTGCATCTTCATCAGTGTTCTGTGATGGGCCAGGCAGTGCTGCAGGTGGCACAAGTCTAGGACCTTCAGCTCCCTCCTCCTGGTAGGCCTCTTTTTGCTTGCTAATCTCCCAGAGGTGTGATGCACAGAGACCATGAAGAAGATAAACAGGTTGCTTACCTGTAACTGATGATCTTCGAGTGGTCATCTGCGCATTCACACCACCCGCCCTCCTTCCCCTCTGCTTTTAGTCCTCTCCTTTTTATTACTCTGAGACTGATGACAGCAGTCAGAAGGAACTGGAGGGATTGTCGTGCCCCTCCCTTGGTCATGCGCAGTGGGGCCGGCACGTGACTGGGGAGCGGATTCCCTTTGGCTTTCAAGAGGAACCCAAGGTCGGAGCAGGTGCACTGTATCCCAGAGGTGTGAATGCCCAGATGACCACTTGAAGATCATCAGTTACAGGTAAGCAACCTGTTTTTCTAGGTTACTCTCTGGTTTCACCGACTCCTTGCACTGTGTCCCTGTTGCACTGCATATCATCCAGGTGGCAGCTGGAGATCTCCTGGGATGACAGCTGATCTCCAGGCCATAGAGAGACTGGCCCCATTGGAAGGTGCCCCCCCCCTCCATTTCCCAAGTCGGGGCTAGCAGCCCCACAGAGCCCGCCCTCCAGGGCAGCCACGTCCTCCACGGGGACAGAGCTCTGCGGCCTGGGGAGAGCCGTTATCATAAAGGCGGGGGGGTCGCCAGTCCCCGCCTGGAGGTTGCCAGGTGGGGGGGGGAGGGGGTGGCTGAGGGCGCGGCTGGCACCGGCGAGAGCGGCCCTGCTCCTCCTCCTCCTCCTCATGGGGGACGGGCGCCCCGCCCCCTTCAGACGGGGCCCCGGATGTGACAAGGCCTCCGGCGGCGCCCAAGGGCGGAAAGTCATGTGTGTCGCTCTAGTCAGGGAGGTGGTCCTCTCTATGGCCGCGACTTCCGGCGCGGTGCAGACGTCAGACTCTGACGAAAACACGCAGCGACAACCGTCCCCCGGCGGCGCTCTGGAAGCTTCTGGCGCGGGGCTGCTGCGCGATGGCGGAGGGAGCGGCGCCGCTGCGGTGAGAGAGAGCCCCCCCCGCCCCGGCCCGCCCCTTTCGCCC
>NW_015177028.1:448144-499361 GCF_001447785.1 Gekko japonicus | reverse complement strand
GCGCCCATCCCCCCCCTTCCTCCCCCCCTCCCCGGGAGTTCACTGAGCGCAGTAATGGGGGGAAAGGGCCCGCCCGCCCGCGAAGGTGGACTCGGGGGTGTCGCACCCTGCGGAAGAGGCCCCTCCCCTCCTGCCCTCAAGCTCGCCCGGAAGACTCACGCCTCCTCGGCGCAGGGGCAGGGAGAGATTCTAGGTGAAATCTCCTCCCAGGTTCTCCAGGTCGTGCCCCGGAGTCACCAGGAATTCCCCGGCTGGAGTTGGCAAACTGTGGGTTGGGTGTGTGTGTGTGTGGGGGTCCCAGCTGCTCTTTCCATTCCAGCTTGGTTCCTAGGAAATGGCCCATATTGGATAGGGTTGTTCCAGGCGGGCAGCGGTGTTGGTCTGAAGCTGCAGAACAAAGTTTGAGTCCAGCGGCACCTTTAAGACCAACAAAGTTTTATTCTGGATATGAGCTTTCATGTACATGCTTGAGAGCAGACAGATTTCCACCATTCCACAATTAAGGATATCTGACCTATTTATTATCTTTGCTATGTTTGTTTCCCCAGTTGAACCCAAACAGATGACAACCATATATACTAAGCTTATTATTCTTTTAATCTGTTAAAAACACTTTCATTATTCTGGATGCTAATTTACTACCCACCTTCTCTGTGTATGTTATTTCTGTTTCCATGTCATTGTATCTGAAGAAGTGTGCCTGCACACAAAAGCTCCATATTTGAATAAAACTTTTGTTGGTCTTAAAGATGCCACTGGACTCAAACTTTGTTCTACTGAATAGGATTAAGTTCTGGTCTGCACAGCTTTGCAAGCTACATATGCAGGAGAGAAGCATTATGCAGAAAATGTTCTGGATGAGAACATTAGAAGAGCCCTACTGAATCAGACATGGTTTTCCTCTTGTGGGTGGGGTGACCTGAATAGCATGTTCTGCCTGCTGGAACTGGGGAGGAGCCATGAGCCAGTGGCAGAGCATCCCAGGTTCGATCCCTGGCATCTCCAACTCAAAGGGTCATGTGAAAGATCTCGGCCTGAGTCCCTGGAGAGCTGCTGCCATTCAGAGAGTACACCTCAGTGGGCCAAATGACCTGATTCAGTAGATGGCAGCTTCATGTGTCCACGTGTGTGACTTTCTAAGGCTCAGCAGGAGCATTCCTGGTGGAGAAATGGGAGGTTCAGTCTTGGCTGTAGCAACCTGTCTGCTTTGGTCAGAGTTGGGGTAAGACATGCTAAGGAACTGGATTTTTTGCAACCGGAGTTCCTTGTGAGTTCTCAGATAAACACTTTCTAACCTTGGTGAAGTAGTTCTTTGGGCATAATGCCAGAAAAAAGGGGGTACCCCAAACCAGGAGGCTTGGGTTGGGTGTTTCTGTGTGAGTTTTCTCTCTTGGGTTGTTGAAACATACTTATTTAGCAACTTGTATTATTTCCCTGCTGTTCTCTAAGCCTTTATCTTTCCTGTTGTCTAAATTCTTCTCTTACTGACTTCTTCATTCTGAAGAAAGTGTGTGAATTTCTTTAACTGTAGCAATGTGCTGTTTATCTCCTGTAATAGTGCAGTGATGGGCCAGTGAATGCTCTTTTGAGATAGGTCTGGATAGTCTGAGAAGGCTAATTACGGCACAGATTTTGCTCTGATGATGTGATGTACCAGAGGTTTCTGCACACTTTTTGTCTAGGCACGCTGTTTTTCATTTGTTCGTGTTGGTTCTTCCACAGCTTAAGTAATGTGATCTGCTGCCTTCACATGCGCTCTTTTTAAAATTAATTAATTAATTTCTACCCCGCCCTCCCTGCTGAAGCAGGCTCAGGGCGGCTAGTAGAACATTGTGCACGTGAAAGCTTATGTCCAAAAAAAGACTTTGTTGGTCTTCAAAGTGCTCCTGGAGTCAAACTTTGTCCTGCTGCTCCAGACCAACAGGGTGGTGCCCACCTGAACCTGTCTCCTTGGTAGTGCTTGCACCAGGGAGTCTGGGGCAGTGGGGGTGTATGCCTGCATCCCTTGGGGATCAGTACGGCTGCATCTGTATCTTGTGGGACTGATTTGTATATTGTGGCTTGGTGTAAATGTGGGGAGTTTTCTGTAGTGGTTGTTACGTGCATAAGTTGTTACATTAGCTGCGTAAAAACTGCCCTTGGATATCGTAGCCCGGGGATCCCCACCCTTTCGGACCCTGTGAGCACCTTGGGATTCTGGCACAGCATGGTGGGCGCAGCCGCAAAATGGCCGCTGCAGGAGGTGGAGACAGTAGAAGTGTGACTGCTGCAAGAGGTGGAGTCACAAACTCAGAGCAGGCCCAAATGCAGGGGAAAGGGGAGGTAATTTCTTTAAAAGTACCCTGAGAAAGAGGAGTGAAAGAAAATAGAACCAACACTGGTGACAGCTGCGGCTGAGACCATGTTGTTTTGATCTCCGGCAGCCCATCAGAAGCCCTGCTGGGCAGCGGCACCATGTGGCCCCACCCACTTTCAGAAAAGGCTCGGTAGGCACCGGGGGAGGTGTTAGTGGGCGCCATGGCACCCTGGGGCACCACATTGTGGGCCCCTATCATGGTTAATTCATTCAATTATTTTCTTTCGCTCTACAGCAATTGCAGTTTCCATTCTGATACTTATCCAATATGACACCTGTGAGGGATGGGATCTAAATGTCCAGATCTACACAGTAGGGATGAGTCTCCAGTAATCCCTTGTTAAACCATCTTGATGCACCAAATACAACAACAAGGAGCACACAGGCGTTACTCCAAACTGGATGCAAGACAGACCTTATATTTACATATCTGTATGCAAAACTAAGGCCCCGGCCACACGGGACCCTTTGGCCCAGGAGAGGGACGGATCGGGGGCGCAGCAAACGGGCGCGATCTCACCGCAACATCTGGGAAGCGGCGCGCACCTGTCCCTGATCCGTCCCTAAACCCAGAATAGCCGCTGCGAAAAAGAACCTCCTACAGAGGGGGACTTACCTGAAGCACCACTGCAAGCGTGGCCGTGGGATCGCCGCTGCGCCCGTCGTCCGGATCAATCCAGGCTCCCCGCTGAACTGCGCATGCGCACACATGCGCAGTTCGGCTGTTGCACTCTTTCTTTAGTGGCTTCCCCCCGGCATCTGATCGTGCCGGGGAGGAAGTGCGTGGCAGCTCCGGGGATCTATGTGATCCCGCCGCCGCGTCTCTCTTTTGGTGCGGTTTTAGAAAGCCACACTTTGCCCATGCTATCCCCCCCCCCCCCCCGCGGGGGGGGGTAGCCCCCCTTTCCCCATCCTTCCCCCCCCCCCCCCGGTGTGGCAGGGGCCTATAATAGCCAAGCAGTCACACCTGGAATTTAAAAATTATGTCGTATTCCCATGTTTTTCCTCCCCAAATAGTATTCCCTCTCTGGGTAGTAAATTATTGAAACTTAGAGGCTGGTCATCTGATGCAGAACAGGTGTGCGTGTCCTGTTCAGAGAAAAGGAGACAAAGTTCCACATATGTGAACAGCACATGGAGGCAGCACACCACCACTTTGCAGCTCACTTCCAGCAGGCTGGCGCCACGGTCACTAGTCTGTGTGGCGTGCTGGTTCATGGTATAGTATAGTAGAGAAATGTAGTTTCTAAAAGAACAAATTCCTTTTTAAAAAAAATTTCCCCCCCTTGTACCTGGCATCACTTTCCCATGGGGAAGTTGTTTCCAAGGTATTCATAGTTCTCAATTTACAAACATTAAATGTTCAAATCAAAATATGGATGGGTTAAAAATTAAGAGTGGGATTCTATGCATCTTCAGTACAGCATCTCTACCTTCCCCTTCCTGCAGCAGTCTATTGTGTCCCCCCAAGTCCTGCGCCTGGAGCGGGTGAATACTTATCCTTGGGGGGGCTGCATGGGGAGGGATTGATGAAAATCGAGCACAACAGGCACGGGATTCATCTCATTATATTTACCTCTTAAGATTGGTCCAGGTGCACCTCAGGTCTGCATTTCAGGAGTCGGAAACTCTGAAGTGGCTTGAATCATGCTTGGCTGTTGTTCTGGAAAATGCATTCAAAACTTGAAATGTACATGGGGGAGGCACTTAGAGTTTCTTCCCTGGGAGAATTTCCCCTTCCCCTGCTTCACAAGGGAAAGGAAGTGTTGGTTGAATTCACAAGGTCCCATCAGGGAAGCCATGTGGGTGGATTTGATTCCTTTCCGGTGCTTATGGCCTTAGTCTGTAAGATGCTGTGTGATGGGCACAGCTTGCGGTGGGAATGTAAACTGTCAGTCAAGCCTGCCTCACAGGGTTGTTGGGAGGGTGGAGAAGCCACTTTGGGTCCTCACTGGGGAGAAAAGGAGGGTAGGAATGCAAATACTCCATGACTATTGGTAAATGAATTCTTTCCTCAGAGCAGCATTTCTTCTCCTTTCTAACTAGAGTTTCTTGACTCTGAAGCTCTGTTAGCTGTGAGGCTTTTATCTCTGTTGTAAGCAGCAATTCTCTGAGCCAAAGAACTTTTGCTTCTGGCATAATTCATCTCAAAGCAAAATTGTGCTAATTGATTCTGTTTGATGTGTCAAGCAAGACATTTCACTGTAGGCTATAGAGGGATTTGTAGAAAATGTCAAGTTAATTTTTTTGTATTTTCACTTGCAGAAGTTGACGGTGGCGCTAGAAGAGCAGCCTGATAATTCGGAGTATTACTGTCAACGCGCTTATGCTCACATTCTTCTTCAGAATTACCATGGTAACATTTATCCTAAAAATGCTAAAATATCTTTGGTGGCTTTTTAAAAATGCTGATACCTGGTGCAGTCCTTGTCTGTTACTTTTTTGTCACATGCAGACTTTGAATTGAATAAACCTTTTATGTTGAGATAACTATCCATTTGGGGAATTAAATAATTTGAACATGGATAGAACAAATTGTTGTATATAAAAATACACGTTTCAAGGAATCAGTCTTTTAAGTTTTACAGTAGCGGTCGAGAACAGGTGTTTGGTTGCTGTTTTTTTAAATTTACAGGCACACTGTGCCCCTGGGCCTTATTTTTTTGAAAAGCCAGCCAAGGTAGACTTTGTGTTTCTGTTTGGCTGCACAGTTGAAATAGTGGGAAATGGGCTAGGATGTAATGGAGTTCTGGAAAGATTAATATTAGCTCCTTCTTGCAGATGCCATTACGGATGCAAAGAATTCCCTTGCACTTGACCCCAGGAACGCCACAGCCTTTCTTAGACAAGGGTAGGTGTCTGTTGGAATTCTAGAAAATGCAGATAGTTTCAGAGGTACCATTTTCTTAACACGTTGAATACCAGCTTGCACCTGTGAATGATTTGGATATTTTTTCTTCCTATTATAAGTCAGAAATAAAGTAGAATCAAACTTTTTTCATTATCAAAGATTTTGGTGGTGATAGGAACAAACTGTAGATTGGTTACTGCATACTGTTGTCGAACAGGTATTTGATATCCCTAAGTTAGCAAGGTGTCCTCTGCTCTGCTCTATGGAGTCCTCTGCTAAAATACTATGTGCTGCAGATGAGTTGGACCTCCCCCCCTTTGAACAGGCATTTGTGTGCTTATGGGGAAGGGGATGGCGTCTCATAAGATCAGACCAGTGGTCCACCTAGTCCAGCATCCTGTCTCACACAAGGATCAATATATATAAATACAAACACAGTTGTTAAGTTCAATTCATTCTCGTGTGCATTTAATTATCTAAGTACAAAACATTCTACAATGAAAAACAACAATCTCTGTGAGAGCAGTACAAACAGGTGTGTAGCTTAATGTTTTTAGTAGGAGGAAAAACCTGCTGTCCAAGGTGAAAGCCGCTAACCAACTCAATATATACTGTTGATTGTTGTTGGTTCCTCACACAGGAATCCACCAGTTCCTCTGGAGGGCCAACCACAGGGCATAGAGGCCGAGGCCTTCCCCTGATGTTGCCTCCTGGCTCTGGGATTCAGAGGCTTAATGCCTTTGCATGTGGAGGTTCCCCTCAGTCACCATGGCCAGTGTTCCCTGTAAGCTGAGTTAGTATGAGCTAGTTCACAAATTTTTGTCTTAGCTCAGGAAGGATGGCTCCAGAGCAAACTAATGTATGCAGTAGCCAAATCGCTCGTTCACAACTTTAATGCCAGTAGCTCACAAAGTAGAATTTTTGCTCAGAAGACTCCACAGCTTAGAGGGAACATTGACCATGGCTAGTAGCCATTGATAGAATTATCCTCCATGAATATACTGAATCTCCTTTTAAAGCTGTTTATTCCTGTGGCCATCACTACATCCTCTGACAGCAGATTTCCACATTTTAATCACTCTCTGTGTAAAGTAGTGTTTCCTTTTGTCTGTCCTGAACCTACTGCCCATCAGCTTCATTGGATGCTCCACTATTTTGGGAGAGAGAGAACACTTTCTCTTTGTTAACTCCCTCTACCCTATGCATAATTTTATAAACTTCTGTCATATCCCTCCTTAGTCCCAGACTCTTCTGCCTAATCTTCTTGGTTGCCCTCCTCTGTATTTTTTCCAGCTCTGCAATGTCCTTTTTGAGATATGGTGACCAGAAGTGTACACAGGATTCCAAATAAGGCTGCATCATAGATCTCCTTCCTGTAATAACCGCTTGAACATGAATGGAAGGATCACCTCTGGGTGATTTGGGTGTCACATGATTGTCATTGATAGCCTGGGTATGGCGGGAGGCAGAATTTCATGCTGCTCTTTGTGTTCGCCTCAGGATAGGTGAATACCACATGGAGAACTACAGAGCTGCAATGAAGACTTTCAGTGAAGGACAGAAGCTGGATAGTAAGTATGATCTTGCTTGTACATGAGCCACATGTTCATTGCAGGCAAGGAGTGTAATCCCAACCAGTGTGCAGCTGGAGAGCTGAAATTGTGCTCCCTCCACATGATCTGTTGGCAGAAGGACTGCAGCTGTGTCTCATGCCATTCGGGGGGGGGGTGTCTCTTGATCCTCTGAACTGGTTGGGGTGGGAGGAGGTAGCAGAGGTCTCCACTAGGAAATCTGCACAATTGTATCTTTAGATCTGCCTGCATATCCTCCTCAAGCAACTGCCATCTTTTTTGATTTAGAAGGATATAATTGCCCAGTAAAGAAATGTAGGAAGTTGGAAAGCACACAGCGGGTTGGATCCTGTGGATCTCTTCCGCCAACAGGGATGCCTGTCCTGGATGTGAACCTCTTCACAAAAGCTTGTACCCAGAATTAAACTTTGTTGGTTTTAACGGTGCCACTGGACTCAAATTTTATTCTACTGTGATTAAAGTAATGCAAAATATTTTTAAGATTTCTAATCTCAGCTGTTAATATTGTAGTTAATTTCATACCACAGGTGTGTCCACATCTCTCAAAACCAGCTGGCTTGATCGTATGTTCCCTCTTTTGGCCGTTCTTAAGTGCAAGGGTGGGATTTCAAAATTCAAACAGTGTGATGTTCAGAAGCACTTGTAGGACTGTTCAGTATAACTGGGAATTACTCACTTTATGCAAATGGAAATCTTTTTCTGTGTCTTGATGCTGCTTTCGTTTTGTGTTTGTTTGCTAGGTACAGACGAGATGTTTACTGTCTGGATTGAAAGATGCGAAGAAGCCCTTAGCAGTAAGCAAGGCTTTATGTAGTTTGCTGCTCTATTAAGGGGGGGGGGGATCTGGGCCGCCTCTCCTCGTGCACACCCCCCCGCTTCCACGTAAACCCTCGTGACGCCTTCTCACAGCCACTGTCAATCTAAACGCCACTTGTTGACATGGGTCATGTTGAAGACGTGGTTCAAAGCTTGCCTTAGAGAGGGCTTCCCAGGGGGGGGGGAAACGGCAATGAAATAACCTGGCTATGGAAGATCCCAAGCTGCCCCTTTCTTCTCCTTCCTTTCCCCTTGGCTGGGGTTGCTGCAAGCAATAGGGGAGGCCTTTCCTTTCCTGTTCCTCTGTGTGGTTTTTGACCATCTTGGGAAGAAGGTCTTGTGCTTGCATATTACTGAGCAGATGTGCCTCTCACCCATGTGCAAGCATACATTTCTGTGTGTGCATGTTGACCCACAGGCCAGTTCAAAACTGCCTGTTCTTCCAGCTGGAGCTGAGCCCGGGCATAGTGGATGGTGCCCAGCTGCTCCCTGCCTTCCCTCATAAAGTTGCTAAGAAGCCGGAAAAGGAAATGCAGATTTTTCTTTCTGCTCAGAATAAGCTCTTGTTCTGGACATAGTGTGATGAGTTCCTGAATGCATTCGGGGCACTCTGTTCCCTCAAAAACCACAGTAAGGGGATGAATCCCATACCTTCCCCACTGAGTGGAAGAGCAAGGCAAAGGACTTCCCCCTTCCTGTTGCTCTTTGTCTTCAGTTTCCCCTGCTTTGTCACTGCTTCACACCACACCAACTGAAAGGGAACTGGCCTAAACTTTGACTGGTGGCATTTTTCCATCTCAGATCTTGCAGTTCATTTCTCAAACACTAGCAGAACTAAAGCGCAGGCTGTGAACTGCTCTTTTTTTAAAAAAGCTACTTTTCCTAGGAATGCAAAGAGAGATGAATCTGGGTTTAAGAGGGGGGAAAAGGATGTTTGAGTCAGATCTATCTAGGAAGATCCCAGAAGTCCTGAAACCAATTCAAACCCACCATTAAACAAAAGAAACATGATTTGCAGAATGTAGGGTTTATGGCCCTTTAAAATGGCTGTAGTGTCTTCCCAGGGGTGCCTGTTGATTTCCTGCAGCAACTGATTTAAAATAAAGAGAGAGAGATTCTAAGCCATGTAGTTAAAGGACAGTCATTATTCAAAAATTCAGCATTTTTACTTCCTTGATAAGTGACTAATTTGATGTTCGGTGACTTTGCTGAAATCCAAACCGCTACAAAGGGAACAGAGTTTGTGAGGTTGCTGATTTTCCCCTTTGGAGGCAGTGGAGACTTGCAGTGGAAGGAGGAACTGGAAATCCCACCCTTGGGCAAGCACTTGTTCCATTTGCGGTGGAGCTCAAGGAAGGAAATGTGTGTGTCCCCCCCCCAGTCTCTCCTTATGATCCAGCCTTCTAGTTAGTGTCCCATAGTGATCCCACAACTCCCAGAAAATAGCTTGTGGCGAGCTCCACTCCATTCATGAGTGTTTGGTCTGGTCTGTGAAGTCAGATAGTTAAAATTATTTATTTACTTTTTTCCATTTATATCCTGCCCTCCCTTGTCAGAGTAATGAATGAGAATAAAAAAATAAGACCTTGTGAAAGATGTCAGTTTGAATCCAAGAGTTTTACAATTCTGGGAATGCTGAAAGCTCACATGTGCAATCTTACAGGGGTGTTGAACTCATGTGTTACGAGGGCCGGATCTGACATAAGTGGGACTTTGTGGGGCCAGGTCATGTGTGTCATAAAATGTAATGCCCCGGTAGCGGAGATATAAACTTTATAAAAAATACAAACACAATTAAAGATATTATTTTTTACTCAAAATATAAACATGCTCACAACTCTTGCGATATTTTGTTTATTTGATAACTGACACCTCCCAACCCCCCCCCCCAAAGATGCCTGCCTGAAATGGAAAGGTGGGGGAATAGTGGGGTTTGGCAATGCAATTTTTAAAATAAAACATCAAGAAAAGGCACAAGGGTCACAGCAGAAACTAAAAATATAAAATGCTTTGAGCCTAGGAACATAAAATGGCTGGGCAGTGCAAGCTTCTCCCCTCCCCCCAGACTGGCAGTGGCTCTCCAGTGTAATTTCCTCCTTTGGCTGTGGGAGAAATGAGTACGCACCCATTCTCAGGTCTATTCAGCAGAGACAAGCTGGTTCAAAACAACAACCCTGTATTTGCAAGGAGACAACTCCAGCAAACAATAGCTTCAACTATACAAACAGTGGAAAGTGGAACTTCTTGCACTCCACTCTATTGAAATACATTGCAGAACAGACAAAGTTGCAAAGAAAATGCGGAATGAATTTCCCATTAAGGTCTCTGGGCCCAGATAGACTACTCTGGGACTGGAATGACAGCCACCAAAGTGAAATGACAATCTCTGGGAGTAGCAGAAGCATTCTGGGATTGAAATGAGGCCCCCCCAGGGTGGAATTTCATTCCCAGAATGCTGCTGCTACTCCCAGGGGCTGTCATTCTACTCAGCACCCTGTCATTCGACACAGGACACAGAATCTACTGCTGGGGACCGTCATTCCACTCTGGGGGATGTCATTCCAGTCCCAGAGCACTGTTTCTGTTGCTGGAAATAATCCCAGAGTAGTCTGTCTGGGTGCAGAGACCTTAATGGAAAGATCCATTCCATATTTTCTTTGTAACTTTGCAAGCCCAGAAGAGCTTCCTGTCAAAGCAGGCAAGGACAAGAAGGAGGAAGCTGGGAACTTTGGCAGCCTGGAGCTTCAAAAGGTGAGGATGGGAGGGGGAGGAGGGGGGAAGAAAATACCCCAGGGGGCTGGATTAAAGCCATGGTCTGTGGGCCTTAAGATTGACACCCCTGCTTTAAAACAAAGTCTGAATCCAGTGGCACCTTTAAGACCAATAAAGATTAATTCTAGATATCAGCTTACATGAAAGCTAATCCCCAGAAAAAATTTTTGTTGGTCTAAAGGTTGCCCGACTGGACTCAAACTTTGTTCTGTTCCTTCAGACCAACACGGCTGCCCCCACCTGAATCTACATGCAATCTTTGTCATCCTTACTACAATTCTGTAAGGTTGGTCACAGGTCAGTTCTATTAGAAAAATACACTAGACTTGAGGACACGGAATAGTGTCCTTTTGTGGAAACCACTTTAACAATAAGAGACAAGTGGGCAGTGGTGGTGATGTCCCTCTTCCAACCGGTTGACACCTTTATGTATCCTCAGTTGGGGATACATCACTGGGAATTAATTTTCTGACTTCCATGAAGGTGTAATAATTTTGGACTTGGCACCAAAGTTTACTTGGTATTTAGATGTTTACCCATAATCATTTTATCTTCCAGTGACTGTGTAGAAAAAAACCTTTTCCAACAGGTAGTGGGAATATTGGGTCTGGTCATTTTGAGAAGTGGCCGGAAGGGATGTCGAACACTTCAGTAGTGTATGAATAATTCAAAGTCTGTGGCTTGCTTCTGCCACTGTTTCTCTCCGAGTTTAGGTTGAAAAGAGTATTTGTTTGCATAGTTGAAAGATCAAGCTCTTAGCAGAACTTGGATTTTTTAAAATCTTTTGTCACTTGTCAAATTTTGCAAAAAAATTTCACACTTCAGTATTTTTGGCATGAAATAATTTTGTATTTGAATATGATTTCAAAACCTTTGAAGGTTTCAAAAATAATGAGATCTAATTGCTGGGATTAATGCTTGCCCGGGGGGGGGCGGGGGGGCGATCCAATCACCTGCCACATGTGGTGGTTTCAGTGAAATGTGTAGGTGGCGTGCAAGACACAATTTCTTCTGAAGACAAATCTATGGTTACTGAGATTGTTACGCCCAGGATGCTTTCTCCCATTATCACCCAAGTGATTGTGTGACCAGAGGCTTTCAAGCTGAGAGTATCTATGAAAACTGGCTCCTAGCCCAAACGCAAATGGAGCCGAAAGCACTAGTGTCCCTGTTGCCTGGATCTTTTTGGCCTGGATTCACCAGAGTTCCTCCCAGGGTGCCAGGAGTCCTTCCCACAGACTGTGGTCTTGTCTCTGCCCTCCTTAAAATCCTAATCCTGGGGGAACAGGACTCCTGCCTGGAACATGATTTTGGGGGTTCTGGTAAACTGCTGCAGGAGGGGGGGAAATGAGAAAGCCATGTTCTGCGGGTGAAAATCCTTGTGCCCAAGGAAACACTTGCAGTGAATCCAAACCATGGGGATCGTTGAGATGTTCTAAGATGTGTTTTGATTCTTTTCAATGTGATTTCCCCCTCCCTGAAGATGCAATTTACTTTTGCTTTGCAGGGAAATTGCAGGCTGAAGTGGTAAGGTTCTTCCTGATTCATATACTCTCACTTTCTGAAGCAGAACACTTTCTCTTATGTAGATGACAGCTTTGTCTTCCATCTGCCTAAGAGCTGCATTTTACTCTGAAGTACAGTGAATTTCTTTTCCCTCTTGGGAATCTGTTGTCTTTTGCCTTAACAATCCCGTGGAGAGCTCTTCCAGTCTAAGCTTGTTGATTTCACTGCGCGTAAGCGTCAGAAGGTTGCACTGTTAAATTTAGTATGTCAGTCTTGGAAGGATTGTAAAGCCCGACGACAAGCTTGACAAAATAATTGTGGCTACTAGATAAGTCAGGTGCTGCTGGGTGTGCCAGCAGGGCCCTTCTGCAACAAACTGGGGTCAACAGGCCACCCATCTCTGTGGCAGTGCTGGGATCTGGCGTGTGTCTGATGCTGATGACTCTTGTGTTCCAATTGCCCCCCCCCCCAAAAAAATGAGATCTTCACTTTTTAAAATGGGACACATCTGGGCAGGGGGGTTTGGTTTCATATATGCATGTTGTTACAGTACTCTGCAGTTCTTTTTTGTGCAGTAAAAATGACACGCAGTTTGAAAACACCGTTAAATGATCCTAACTCCTGAATCTCTTTCCGTTACATTGGAGGGCACGCAGGTCTTGCAACACCCGTCTCGGCCACCTAAGTTCAAGTAAGAGTTGTTGTTTTTGTTTTTTCCTTATTATCTTTTGTATTTGTCTAATTTCCCCAGGAGTGCCAAGTGCTCCACGCACGGTTTTGGCTCATCGTGTCCTACACCTGCAAGGGAGTTGCCCAGAGTGGCTCTCCACGTTACAGATGACCTTGGCTTCACTGATGTTGTTTTGCATATCTTTATCGTGTGCTCATTTAAAAGATACAAGACACAATGACATGGACTGTTTTGTTCATTTTACCTGTTGAATGACTAAGCCGTGTAAAAACACTGAGCTGCATCCAGGTCTGCTGCCCATGGAGCACACTTTTCCTGCCTCTCCCCTCCCATGGTAACCCAGGTGGAAGCCTTTGGGGCTGCCCTGAGGGGGAGGCAGGAAAGCCATGCTCCCCAGGTGGAAGTCCTTGCGCCTGTGGGAATGTTAGCGTGATTACAAGTCGTTTTGGAGGGATCGTTACATTTCTCCCTCGAGGCTTCTTTTCCTGTGGCCTTAAGATAGCATCTGCCGAGAGGGGAAGTGTGCTGCTGAGTCTCCACCAGCCCTGCACCTCGTGGGGTTTGCAAGGCAGGAGATGAGCTGGGGTGTGTGTCCCAGTGCTTCAGGGGGGGTTCTGACGAGGGTGCTACATTATGTGCTGAGAGCACTCTAGTTGTCCACTGTGTGCCAGCAGAGGGGCCAGGTGTTTGTATTGCAGCACTGGCCGTCTGTTCAACATGCTCTCCTACAATTTCTGCAGCTCCTCAATTCCAGTCGGCAGAACAGTCCATTTGCTCAGCATCACCTGCAGCACACAGGATGGGGGGGGCCCTCACTGCACAAGAGACTCTGTGAAAGAGCAGGACAAAGAGGAAAGGGGCAGGATTATGGCAGCCGGGGGAGAAAGCACCCCAGTGTCTCCCGTGTCTGGAATATCTTCATGCATGACCAGTGAAATCCACTGTGCACAGGCGGATGGACTCCACCGTATGGGTTTCAACTGGCTTCCCCGACTGGGGTCTCCCGTCCTGCAAAGGCTTTGCAGACATTAACGAAGGCCACCCTAATTTTGATTGACAAGTAGTATTAAGCTTGGCCCCGAAAAGCTGAAACCTTCCATTTTTCTCCCTGAATTTAAACATTTAAATAAAGCTTTAAAAATCTGTGGTGGGCTTAGGGTCCCCCTAGGCAGCTATTCTGTGGTGGCCCCAGTGCTTTTTTTCTCCAGATCCCAAGGGAGGAGGCGTGCATTGTTGACAGTTGTCAGCATAATTCAGGACCTCTGCAGGGCAGTCGCTGGCATTTCAGCATTTCATTAAGCATCATGTTCCTGCCTCTGCAGATACGAAACCAGGGTGTCCCATACCGGGTTCTGTAGTCTGCAGGGGCCCATCCCTGGGAAGCGGAGAGGTTGTGGCTCCATCCCTGGCTGTTTGCTCTGCTCCCACTGTGCAGTTAGCGGGAGAGCAGGCAGACACGTGGAGGTCACCCAGCATACAGTTGCTTGTGTTTGTATAGTCTCTCCCCCCCCCACCCCATTTCAGTCAATGATCCAGCTTGATTCTTCCCTAGAATGCTGGCTGGGCCCCTTGTGCTCCCCCATTTCTCTGCCCAACTGCAGACCTCTGGAGACCCTCCCCAACAGCTGCTCGTTGCAGGGTAAGGACCAGAGTGATGGGTGAACCTCCATTCAGGGAGATGTCTGTTGCTTTCTCACTGAGAGACTACACAGAGTTTCCAAGAAACCCCAGCGTTCCTTGGAGCACAAGTTGGGTCCAGTCTGTGTTTAGTGTTGACATATTTGGAAGTACAGGTCTTCAAAAGTAAGGACTGTTAAAATCTGCAAAATCCAATCAGGATTCTGGTTCCCTTTGCTTTAAAAAGGGAGAGGGGAAAGGTGGGAAATGTCTGATGCGGCAACTCAAGGGATAAAACCGAAATACTTGCAGCACAATCCTAAGAAAGCTTTCCTGGGAGTAAGCCCCACTCAGTAGACCTGAGTAGGATTCTGAGTAGACCTGCTGTGGTTGGCACCATTGAAGTAAGACTTGTGTTCGTTTCAGGCATGACTGGTACCAAACAGAATCTCACGTGATCGTTACAATTATGATCAAGAACGCGAAGAAGGATGATGTGAATGTGCAGTTTTCCGAGAAGGAGGTAAGAGTTGCAGCTCACTGAGAGCCAGCAGCACTCTGGCTTCGAAGCACACTTTCTTGGCAAGGAGTCCGGCCGCGTGGCTTCAGAAAAGCATGCTTAGGACTGCAGAGTAAGGAGCAGCAGCATGTGGCAGAGCGGGGGTGGTGAGGGTTTAGCCAGTGGTGGGACAGATATTTTCTGACGTTTGTGTGTGTGTGTATTCTGTCCATGCCACAGTGCTTGCTAGCTGTAATTATGAGCCTCTCACTGTTAGAGAGTTGCATTGGACTGGATCCAAAGACGCACCAGTAGAGCTCTGCTGGCTTAAGTGGGCCCCACCCCTGCCACATCCTCCCATCTCCCAGCCACCCAAAAAGCTGTTCCTTGCAGTCAGAGGACTTTTGGGGAGCCATTGGGTTGTGGCTGTCATGGGGATTTGCCAGTCCCCCCTTGCTTGAGGAGAAGTGCGCCAGTTTGAATAAACTTGTTTTAGGACTTGGAATCCGTTTTTGGACAACAGCCATCGTTTAAGTGACTCCCTATTTGTAGCCACACATTTTTCTGGGCATGGAAACATGCGAAGTGTAAAGCAAGAAAATGACGCCTATGTGTAGGATTTCCGAAATAAAGGTACAGCCAGGTTCAAGACCAACAAGACTTTCAGGGGATGAGCTTTTGAGAGTCAGAACACTCCGGTGTCTGGCCAAGGGGGCTTTGGCTCTCGAAAGCTCATCCCCGGAAAGTCCTGTCGGTCTCTGAGGGGCTCCTGGACTCTCCTCTTGCTGTTCTACTGCAGGATAGATCAAGACAGGCCGCCGTGTTAGTCTGTCTGTTTGTAGCAGTGGGAAAGAGCCAGAGTCCAGGAGCACCTTCAGGACGAACAACACTCACGGCAGGGGAGGAGCTTTCCTGAGTCACGGCTCACATAGAGCTCGAACGTGAGTCCCTCTGTCCCCGTATCTCTGAGAGTGAAGCGATTTCAGATACCCAATGGCCATAGCAGGGAAATGACAGCAGCAGGCTTGATTGGATTGTGACGCGTGGAGAAATCGGCACAGATAACGAGACGGGAGACGGACTAGCACAGCTACCCTCTGAAGCTGAATAAATGTTACGCAGTTCTTTACTTACACAATGAATGTCAGGCTGACTTAGCAGTGCTTCCTGAGCATCTTCTTGGTGGCTAATGTTCCTGTGCTTATTTTCTAGCACATCTTGAACTAGCTGTCGAATCAGCCGGGTAAAAGGTGACAGTGGCAATCTCTGTCTTGGGCCGACACTGCATAAAGAATTCCCAGTGAAGTGCTTCTGCCTTTATTTTCCCAGGAAGACAAAGCAACACTTTTGTTTTATTGACTTCCGATATATTTTCTCTCTCAACAGCTAGCTGCCTCGGTGAGAGTTCCCCTAGAGGAAGACTACAGGTTACAGCTTTATCTTCTTCATTCCATCGTTCCAGAACAAAGTACATTCAAAGTGCTTTCTACAAAGGTGAATTTTTATAGAGCAAATCAGACTTCCGTGTTTTTTATTTAAGGTGGCCAACTAAAGTAATGTTTAAAAAATAGCGTAAGAACATAAGAGAAGCCATGCTGGATGAGGCCAGTGGCCCATCCAGTCCAACATTCATGTGTCACTCAGTGGACAAAACCCGGGTGACATCAGGAGGTCTACCAGCAGGGCCAAAACTCCAGAAGCCCTCCCACTGTTGTCCCCCAAGCACCAAGCTGGGTGTGAGCAGGGACTCATGAAAGCCTAGCCTAGGCCAGACCGGCAGAGAGTGCCCGGGCTGCATTGCCTTCTTCTGCAGCCAGAAGGGCACTTGGTCTCAGAAGGCCTTGCTGTTTGGGGAGGGGCTGTGGCTCAGTGGTAGACCCTCAAGCTGCCTTCTGCTGACTCAGACCCTTGGTCCGTCAAGGTCAGTGTTGCCTACACAGGCCTGCAGTGGCTCTCCAGGGTTTCCGGTGGAGGTGCTTCACATCACCTGCTGCCTGGTGCTTTTAGCTGGTGTGCCAAGCAGATGCTTGAGCCACGCCCCCAGGATGCTTTGCATACCGAAAGTCTCGGGGTCAGTCCCCAGAGGCATCTCCAGTTCAGAGGACCAGGCAAGTAGGTGATCTGAAAAGACCTCCGCCTGAGACCCAGGAGAGCGGCTTCCAGCCTGAGTAGACAAGACTGCCCTTGATGGACCGAGGGGGGCCTGAGCCAGTAGGAGGCCGCTTCCTGTTTGTTCACCTGCTGCTTCTGATTCTTTGTAGTGTTGGATCTTGCCTGATAACAAGGAGTAAAGACCAACTTTTTGTAAGCACAGAGCTACTATTGCCCCACACTGAATGCCTTCCTTTCAATCATTGGCTTTGTTTTGGTCATGCTGGCTTGAATGTGGAAGGAGTTCTTCCATAGTTCTTTGAACCACACCAGTTTTTTTGCATTAGAAACTTACATATGCAGCACGTTCCCTTTTTTGTGCTTGTCTGTGGAGGAAGGGCCCAGCTTGCTGGGGCTCACCCTCTGCGCCGGGGTGGCAGGACGACCGGGGCAGGGCCTGTCCCTCGAGGGAACGGCCGGGTCCCTCTGTGGGCTTCTTGAATCCAACGTGGTCCTAAATAAAACTGTCTTCAGCTGCCTCCAGAAGTGAGGGAGCCAGGCACAGGCACACCTCCTTGGTGAGGTTTCCCCATAATCGAGGGGTTCCGGCGGAAACGGCCCTTTCTCGTTGCCCCTCAGATAGGGACGGCTGTGCCTTGGCTACCAGCAAAGAAGTGTGAGAGATTAAAGTGTTGGTCATCTCTGGAAATGGTCCCGGCATGTTCAAGAGACTTCTCCGGTTAAAGCAGGGATCGGGGGCCATCCCTGGAGGGTTGTTCTTTTGTTGAAGAAAAGCACCTGCAGAACAGGGATGCCTTGCGTGTGGATGGGGCCTGCAGCCCCGGGGCTGATGGGCGGCTTCTCCCTTCTGTCCCTGGCAGCTCTTTGCTCCTGGACGCCTACTCTTCTCCAGCAGGGGTGAGAGAAAAACTGGGTGGAGGCCATTCTGAGTAGACAGGGTCTTGTGGGGAATGGGTTAAACAGCCCCTCACCACCCTCCTAGGCCCTCTCAGCATTCGACTGCTTCCAAATGCTTCTCAGTGGCGGCAGGGTGGGGTGGGGTGACATTTTTGAAAGAAGAATCCCGGAATTACGTGGGATAAGTAGGTCGGTTCCAATTTTTAATTGGAAAAATATTTTGAAGGCTACTAAACCAGATGTCTTAACGGCAGTACCGCTTTGGAAGACTGTTAGGTGATAATACAATACTCCAAGCAGTGTTCCATCTAAGCTGAGTTGGTGTGAGCTAGCTCACAGTTTTTTTACCCCCGGGTCACACATTTTTGTCTTCGCTCAGGAAGGATGGCTCTAGAGCAAACTAATTTATGCAGTCGTCAAATTGCTCACTCACAACTTTAATGGCGGTAGCTCACAAAGTAGAATTTTTGCTCACAAGACTCCACAGCTTAGAGGGAGCGTTGACTCCAAGTAGTTTTTAAAAAATACCCTGAAATAGTTTTTGTACAGGATGGAAATGTGGAGATATTGCATCGTATTGTTGGGAGTAATAGGTAAGTTTCTGAGAATGGTGTTGACTCTCTAATCTCTAATACACTCAGCCTGCAGAGCTGACTTGCACGTTGTGAGTTGCAAAAAAAGGAACACAATACAACAGGGAAGAGTGTGTGTGGGGGGGTATGTGTAATTTCAGGAAATACCAATGATAAAGGGTGGAGATGGCTGGCGAAGAGTTGGCAACGGGCACGGCTGGGGGAATTGGGAGGGCAGAATAAAGAGCTTTGAGTGGACATTATATGAAGTCGGGCTGCCAGTCTTCAGGTAGCACCTGGACATCTCCTGGAATTACGAGGGATGGGCATGAACCAAATTATGAACCAAAATTTGTGATGAACTGGGCTCGGTTCACGGTTTGCGAACCTCGGTTCATGCCCATCCCACTCATGAGCCACACGAACCTTCCAGGTGGTTTGCGTGTTCATGTTGGCAGATGCGCTGGTGCCAGTGGTGGGGTTTGCAAAAACCATTTATAGGGATTCCTTTAAATGGTTTTTGCAAGCTGTACCACTGCAGCACAACTCACAAGTGATCTGAGAAAGTATATAAATGTCTTTCCAGTTGGAAGTGATTTCATCTAATCCTTTCACTCCCCCCTGCTTGGAAGCGGGGGGGGGGGCAGGGGGAAGGATCCCTGAAATGGCTAGCAAAAGCTAACAGGCTGAAAGGGATGCACACCATTTCATCAATCTCTTTTGCTTCCCCCTGGTTGGAAGTGGGGGGAGGAGCAAAAGGGATCACTGAAATGGCTTGCATCTGTTTCGGCGCTGGCGGAGGGGCATGGAGACTGCAGTCCTTTAAATGCCTTCTCCCAGCCATGCGGCTGAAATGGCTTGCAAAAGCCATTTAAAGGGAACATTCTCTTTAAATGGATTTTGCAAGCAGGCACCGTGGCCGAGTGAAGTCCAGGCAGCAAGTTTACCCGGAAGTGGTAAGCTCACCGCTTGGACTTCTATCATACGTGGTTGCAAAACCCATTTAAAGGGAACGTTCCCTTTAAGTGGCTTTTGCAAGATCTCCCCCCCCCCTTCTGTTCTGCTGGCCTTTGGGAAAGGAAGGGGGGGTCTGCAAACTGAACTGGTTTGTGAACCGGGGGAGGTTCATCTTGGTTCATGGTTTGTTGGACCTCATGAACTGGGACAGACCTCCATTTTTCCAGTTTGTGCCCATCCCTATTTATAACTGATCTCCAGGTGACAGATCAGTTCCCACAGAGAAAACCCTCATATGAACTGAAGCTGACGAGGGGAATGTTGGGGGGGGAGGCGAACAATGGGAGCTGTAGAGTGAATGAGCTCATGCGGGGCAAGGAGTGGAAACACAACATTTTGGGGGGGGGGGTTTCTGTTGCAGAAGAACAGAGAAGTCATATATTTGTTGGAAAATATAAGTCTAATTTGAATCACCATTGAATGAAGTTAGTATCAGTGGAATGAACTTGCCTTAAAAGCATAACATACTGCCATATTTCATACCGATCAGTCCAGTAGCTAACATAATGCAGAGGAACCCAGTTTGCTGTAGATCCTGGCATTGTAGAAATCTTGCAGCAAACAAACACTGTGATATAGATGACAACACATGTTAAGGAAGAATCATATTATATTGTAAAACTTGGCAATATTACAAGTCTATCATTCTCAATGAGCATCCGGATATAAACTCATTTCGTCCCAATCTTGAACATGGAACCAGAAGTAAGTTTTTTTAAAAAATTTTTTTAAAAACTAAATAATTCAGATTATAAATTAATATGACAAGTTTGTATAATATTCCATTCAGCTTCATATTGCTTATTCATTTAAAATACCATGAGTTATTTTTCAGGATTATTTGAAAAATATAAAGAAGAAATTAAACATTGGGTTGCTCTTAAACAGAACTTTGAACTGTAGCAAGAGGCTGACACCTTCATTACTATAGGATCACTCCTGAGGAAGATTGGGACGAAATGAATTTATATCCCGATGCTCACTGAGAATGATGGACCTGTAACATTGCCAAGTTTTACAATACAGTATGATTCTTCCTTAGCATGTGTTGTCATCTATATCACACTGTTAGTTTGTTTGCTGTGTTACCTATACCTGTGATCCCTTCTTGGTTTGTATTGTAGAAATCTTGGCTTGTTGTCTTTTAAAAACAGTGTTCAAATTAACTTATCAGGTCTCTTGCAGTAACTGAAGTTTTGCCTTAACTTCCACTAAAAGGTAAAGGTTCCCTTGCTCGAAAGCCAGTCGAATCCGACTCTAGGGTTACGGTGCTCATCTCCGTTTCAAAGCCGAAGAGCCAGCGCTGTCCGAAGACATTTCCGTGGTCATGTGGCCGGCATGACTAAACACCAAGGCGCACGGGACGCTGTTACCTTCCCACTGAAGCGGTACCTATTTATCTACTTGCAATTTCTTGCTTTCGAACTGCTAGGTTGGCAGGAGCTGGAACTAGAGACGGGAGCTCACTCCATCATGCAGCACACTCGGGTCTCGAACTGCTGAACTACCGACCTTCCACAGCTGCAGTTCAGCGTCTTAACCACTTGAGCCACCGCAGCTCCTTTAGCTTCCACTAGAGGGCACTAAAATACAATATTGGTGTCAGGCATCCTGTTTGGTAGAGGCTTGCTTCAAAATAAAATGTCTTCAGTTTCCTCTGTGATTTAGCTTTGAACGGTTACCACACCATCCCATCTTGATTGTTCTTCATTTACAAGCTGCTCGTTTTCAGATTATTACAGTTTACAAACAAATTCAATAGTCTGTAATAATATAATAATCACAGTGTATGCATAAACGTTTAAAAGGAAAAAAATAGGTCTTTACAGCCTTAGAGGCAATGGAAAATTAGGTCGTTCTGTGAATGTACTATCTCAAGAAGTAACATTGTCTTGTCTGAAGTAAAAGCTGCAGGGGGGAGGAGGTACCTCGGAGCTGTGGAAATGTGGGTCAGAATTTAAAAATCTGACTTTGCAAAGGGCATTGAGCTCAGTTACAAAAGCATTGCTTTCTGAACAATCCAGGCCTGTAATTGAGAAACTCAAAGATAAACTCCCCTTCCTTTTCTGGTAATAGAACAAGTAGTTTAGCGTAAATCACTGGTCTGAAAAAGAGAGGTCAAATTATATTTTGTGGTTTAGACAGGAAAAAAATCTTGGTTTGGCTACAAGTGTTGAGTCCCAGAGGGAGAGGAGTATACACGGACTGGGCAGGGGGTGCCCCTCATTTCATTCCCTTGGTAGCCAGTGCTCATCTCTGTGTCTGAACCAGGCCCGTGCGGTTCTGTGAAGGAGACGCTGCAGCTGTTCAAGCTGAAATACCCTGTTTCACTTGGGAGATGTGCTGGTTCGTGGGGTTGTTTTTTCCACTGGAGAAAATGATAGTTCATATAGACAAATGCTGTCATACCTGCTCAGGGGGATTGTGCACAAAGTACTAAAGCTCACACAGATCTCGTTTTAGTGAATTTTCCCCCCTTTGTGACTGGAGGTGGATGAAGAGGGATTTCTCACGGGAAGTAATGGTTGCCTTTTAGAGCTAAGTGTAGCGAAACAGGTAAACAGTGCATGCAGCATAGGCGGTTGTAGTTGGGGTCATAGACCTTTCCCTCATAAAGCTGCTGCAGAAGAACAGCTGGTGGAATCCCTTTCAGATTTTGCAGGCTCCTTATGTCGTTCATCTGTTCCTGGCTTTTCCAAAGCAGGAGGGGTGGAGGGGTGGTGGTCAGTTGCCTAAGCATCCTGCGAGGAGCCATCTAGGAGTATCTTCGAGGGTCCGAGGGAGAGTTCCAACGTCACTCCAGAACTACGGCTTGTGCCAATGAGGAACCAGTGTGCTTTAGGGTCATACTAGGACCCGGGAGACCCAGGTTCGAATCTCCACTCTGCCGGCTGAACTTGGGCAGGTCACACAGAAGGATTGATAGGATAAGATGGAGGAGAGGGGAATGATGTCAGCTGCTTTGGGTCCCCAGTGGGAGAGAAAGGCAGGGTATGAAGGCAGTAAGGAAATATATCTGAAGGACCACTTAGTGATCCAGGGAAGTCAGCACGGTTTTGCCCCCAACAGATCTTGTCAGACCAACCTGGTTTCCTTCTTTGATCGTGTGACGAGCTTACTGGATCGTGGGAACTCTGTTGATGTGATTTACCTGGATTTCAGTAAAGCTTTTGATACGGTTCCCCATGACACTCTGATGGGCAAACTGGAAGACTGTGGACTGGACTATAGGACAGTTTGGTGGATAGGGAACTGGTTGGAGGACTGCACCCAAAGTGTGGTGGGTCAATGGCGTTTCATCAGATTGGAGGGAGGTGTCCGGTAGGGTGCCGCAGGGCTCGGTACTTTTCAATATTTTTATCAATGATCTGAATGAATGGGTAGAAGGGCTACTCATTAAATTTGCTGATGATACCAAATTGGGAGGAGTAGCAAACATCCAAGAAGATAGAGTTAAAATTCAACAAGACCTGAATACTCTGGAGAAGTGGACAGTTGTGAACAGGATGCAGTTCAAGAAAGATAAATGCACAGTATTACGTCTGGGCCACAAAAATGGCAAGCACAAGTACTGGATGGAGGATACGTTTCCAGGGAGTGGGGTATGCAAAAGAGATCTTGGGGTAAGGGTGGACTGTAAACTAAATATGAGCAGTCAGTGTGATGCGGTGGCAAAAAAGGCAAATTCAGTCTTGGGTTGTATTAAAAGGGCCATAGCATCAAAATCGCAGGAGGTCATAGCCCCTCTGTAGACTGCCTTGGTCAGGCCGCACCTGGAGTCCTGTGTGCAGTTCTGGATGTGGACAAATTCGAGAGGGTGCAGAAGAGAGCGACGAGGATGATCAGGGGTCTGGAGACTGAGCCCTATGAGGAAAGGCTACAGGCCCTGGGAATGTTTAGTTTGTAGAAGAGGAGATTGAGGGGGGACACGATGGCTCTCTTTAAATATTTGAAAGGCTGTCATTTGGAGGAGGGCAAGGAGCTGTTCCAGCAACGGGTTTAAATTACATGCAGAAAGGTATCAGCTGGGTATTAGGAAACACTTTTTCACTGTTAGAGTGGTTCAAAAGTGGAATCAGCTGCCTAGGGAGGCAGCTCCCCTTCACCGGCAGCTTTCAAGAAGAGGCTGGATGAATATTTGTCAGAGATGTTTTAGGCTGGTCCTGCATCAGTCGGGTTGGACTAGATGGTCCGTACGGCCCCTTCCAACACTTCTATGAATCTCTGATTCTGAAATCATAGTTGAGAGCCAAGCCCTTATTGGAGCTAGAACAGTGAACCCTGGTGCAGGACTGCCTGCCAGAATGGCTGCGTTTCCGGCCTGGGCTGTCCTGTCTTTTCCAGAACACAGCAGCTTTCCTGAGCCAGAGCTGCAGCTAGAACTGTGGTTCAGTCCAGGCATCGTGGCAAGCTACAGTGTTAGGGTTTGACATGACATTTGAGCAGGCCAGCCCAAGGGTTTTTTACACACACACACACACACACACACCCGGTGTAACATAACGTGAATCTAGATTTGCATTGGGCGAGAGGGTCTTCCTGCGGTATCTGCTAGACTGTGGAGTGCTAGACTGTGGAGTGCCGCAGGGGCCGATCCAATGCTATTTAACATCTATATGCGCCCCCTCGCCCAGTTAATCTGATGAGCTGAGTTGCCATCAATATGCTGATGATGCTCAGCTTTATCTGTTAACTAGAAGCAAAGCTCGTTGTAGCAGGAAAAGACCTTACACAGGGCCCCCCGGTCCCCCACTTTGTCCCCCCTCCCCAGACTCTGGAGTCGAGGGGTGATGGATCCTCTTGGCCACTGCCACTTGGATCTCCACGGGGCCGGCGCCTCCTGCCGCCAGCTCGACGTCCTCCATGCCGGCCAGGGTTAACACATCTCCAAGCTGCAGCCAGGGGCACCACCGTTGCTGGCGCCAGCGCCTTCCCTCACCACCCCGCCGCCTTCTCCTGTGGGGGGCAGCATTGGCTCCCCCCCCCGCAGCTGCAGCAACAGCCAAAGCAAACAGCAGAGCTGAACGCGCAGGAGAGGAGGGAGGGCTGAAAGCGCGTCCTCCCTCCTGAAAGAGGCCGGCCACATATTGGAAGGTGCCCAAGTGACCCGCAGAGAGCTCTGTGCATCACAGGAGGCTGCAAAAGAGCAGGTGACGGAAAGCCTCGCCACTGGCTTCGCAGCCGGCGGTCTCCGGGCTGCCTCCACCACCCTCTGCCCCAGCGGTGCGCCGGCCCCTGTCTGGTCACAGCCCGGGTGGGTACTTGCAGTCGGGCTCGGTTAATGATGTCCGCTGCAGCGCTGGCAGGATCGGGCTCAGCCTCATGAGCGGCTGCCCACTGGAGCATCCGGCCCGGCCTCCGGCTCCAAGCACGCTGGGGCCAAGACGCAGCCAATGGATAGAGACACTGTTTGAGTGACACACCAGCGATCCAACTAATTCAGGAGCGTGTGGAAGAGTCCAAGACCAAAATGGAATTATATATAAGGAGAGATGGAAGGTTATCCATCTTCCATTCCTGGAAATCTGGCTGAGGCTTTGGATGCTGTTTGGATGGTTGCGGCAGAGTCGACTGAAGTTAAATCCATCAAAGACGAAGGTCCTGTACCTGGTTCAAGGGGGTTTGGAGGTGAGCACCAGGCTTCCTACACTGGAAGGGGCACCTTGGGTGCCGGCTCAGTCGGTGAAGAGCCTGGGGGTAACACTGGATACCTCCTTATCTAGGGAGGCCCCAGGTTGCCGCAGTCGTCAGATCTGCATTTTTCCATCTTAGGCAGATCAGGCTACTGAAGCCCTCTCCCCACACACACACACACCCTAGGACTTAGCTACGGTGACCCAGGCAACAGTCACTTCCAGGCTTGATTACTGCAACTCCCTCTATGCAGGCTTACCCTTGAAGCTGATCCGGAAATTACAGCTGGGACGCGCCTGCTGGCATCAATGCCTGTGCGGGCTCACGTTTAGCATGCACTTTGTCAGCTGCATTGGCTGCCAGTTGAGTACCGGATCCACATCAAGGTGTTTGTAATTACCTTCAAAGCCTTATACGGCCTGGGACCAACATACCTGAGGGACCACCTCTTCCTGTATACGCCTCGAAGAGCATTATGCTCTGAGAGTCAACATCTCCTGGTGATCCCTGGCCCAAAGGACGTCCTCCTAGAGAGAAGAAGAAGAGATTGGATTTATACCCCATGGCCCTTCACTACCCAAAGGAGTCTCAGAGCGGCTTACAGTCTCCTTTCCCTTCCCCTCCCCACAACAGACACCCTGTGAGGCAGGTGGGGCTGAGAGAGCTCTGACAGAAACTGCTCTTTTTCAAGGACAGCTCTTATCAGAACTACGGCTTGCCCAAGGTCATCCAGCAGCTGCAAGTGGAGGAGTGGGGAATCAAACCCGGTTCTCCCAGATTAGAGTCCGCGCACTTAATCACGACACCAAACTGGCTCTCTCCTAGCCTCAGCCAGGGCCAGGGTTTTTTCCGCCCTGGCCCCACCTGGTGGAACATGCCCCCTATTGAGATCAGGGCCCTGCGGGATCTTATTCAGTTCCGCAGGGCCTGCAAGATGGAGCTCTTCCGCCAGGCCTTTGGCTGAGGCAGGGGGCGTCCACATATGGCTCCCCCGAGGTTGCGATCTCCCACCTACTGATAACTGGCCATACCTAGTTACATCAATGGGTTGTATTCTCCCTACAGCAGGCATGACTGTTGATTTTATAAATTTTATCGTATTTATCAAAATGTTGTGACCCGCCCTGAGCCCGTTTATGGGATGGTTGGGATATAAATGAGAAAGATAAATAAATTAAATGAGCTGGCCACGATACCGGATGGGAGCTCTTGCCAGAACTCCAGAGCTCGAAACATAGACCGGCTTCTTGCCAGAAAAAGGGGTTTCTTTATTTTGCCAGTCTTGGGTTTCGACCGTAAGGTGGTCAAGTGGTTTGCCACCGCCTCAGCCAAAGGCCCCGTGAAACTGCAGCAAGCCTCGCAGGGCCATCAGGCCAGGTCCAGGACAGAGAAAGCCCCGGTCGAGGCTGAGCGGATGTCCCCTGGGCCAGGGGCAGCCAGCAAATGTTGGTCTGCAGAGTGCAAGGCTCTCTGGGGAGAGACCGTCCCTTAGATAGGTGGGTCCCAGGCTGCATGTAGCTTTAAAGGTTAATACCAACACCTTGAAACAGATCTGGTATTCAGTTGGTAGCCAGTGTAATTGGCATAGCACCAGCTGACTGTGCGCCCACTCAGGCGTCGCTGTTAGCAGGCGCACCCTTGCATTTTGCACTTGACTTGCGGGAGCCTCAAGGGTAAGCCTGTGTAAAGCGAGTTACAGTAATGTAGCCTTGAAGAGGGGAGAGAGGACCAGTGGCCTGATCTGCCAAAGATGTTGGAAGGCTGGCCTGGCAACCGTGGTGACCTGGGCCTCCACAGAGAGCGAGGCACCCAGAATCACCTCCCGCACCAGGCTGGGAGCCTGATTCCCAATCCAACCCCCCCCCCCCCAGTCAGGTACAGGACCCTCTGTCTTTGTTGGATTTAATTTCAGCTGGCTCTGCTGTAACCAACCCAGCCACGGTCTCTAGTGCCCTGTCCAGAATACCTGGGGCAGAGTCTGGGGCCCATCAACAGATAGGGCTGGCTGTCGTCAGTGTACTGGTGACAGCTCCTCCCACCCACCCCAGCCCCCTGGACCAGCTGGGTGAGGGTGGGTGTGTAGATGTCGAGCAGCACTGGGGAGAGGATCGCCCCCTGCGGCACCCCGCATTCAAGCACCAACCTCTGTCCCTGACCACAGAGAACGGAAGGAAACCATTGTAAGGCAGCCCCCTGTACTCCTACATCGGCGAGGCAGACGGTCATGAGATCGTGATCAACCACATTGAAGGTTGCCGTTGAGTCAAGAAGCAACAGCAGCACTGACCCACCTCAATCCCGATGTCTTCGGAGGTCATCTGTGAGGGCGACCAATCCCGTCTCTGGGCCACGGCCAGCGTGGAAACCGGACCGGGATGGATCCAAGATGGATGCGTCACCCAAGAAAGCCCGAAGCTGCTCAGCCGCCACGCTCCCAGCTGCCTGGTTCAGGGACTGGAGGTTCAGCACAGGGCGGTAGTTGGCTGGGACCACAGGGCCCACTGATGTTTTTTAGGAGCGGATGTGCAGATGCACCATGGCCTCCTTTGGTCCCACTGGGAAAGTCCTAGTTAAAAGGGACACGCTGATGATCTCATCCAGGAGTGCCCAGACACCATCCCCGCAGGCCTTCACCCGCCAGGATGGGCACGGGTCAAGGAGGCAAGTGGTGGACTTTACAGCTGCCAGGATCTTGTCAACATCCTCCCAGGAGAGTCAGCTAAAATAGTCCAAAACGGGACCTGAAGATGGACAAGGGGCTTCCAGTTCCCTGACTGTATCAGCTGTGGACGGGAGGTCCTGGCCGGAGCAACATAACTTTAGTAGGAGCTTTTGAGTAGGAGCCGCCGCCACCACTATTCCATCACCGCTTCCTCCATCACCGCACTTTTACCACTGCTTGAGCGGGTATCATCGGGGGTGCGAGACGTTCCTAGTGGATGACAGTGCTGCCGGGACGTATATTGTTGTTGTTCTGGTACCCATAACTCCAGAACCCCATCTTGGAATTCACAATCTAAGTGACCTTTGGAGCACCGATATTTCAGTGAATCGTATTATACTGTATTATTTACACTTCCGCCCTGAGCCTTTGGGGAGGGTGGGATATAAATCCAAAAATAAATAAATAAATCTATGAAATAGCTTGAAAATGCCTTGCAGCCAGTCACCAATTCTCTACTGTTTTGTTTGCCTTGCGGCCACATAGTTAAAAATCAAATCGTTCTAAGCAATTGGGATGGGTGTGAGCTCACAGATGCAACTCTTTCTTTGCAGCCTTCTCTGCCACCTCGTAGGCCTTCATAAATGCCCTGTGGATAGGAAAGCACTCCAGAGAGTTATCATCACAGCCCAGAAGATTATTGGCTGCCCTCTCCCATTCCTGGAGGAATTGTATAGTTCTCGATGCTTGAAAAAAGCAAAGAACATTCTGCAGGATTTGTCACACCCTGAACACTCCCTGTTTGAACTGCTGCCTTTGGGTAGAAGATATAGGACAATTAAAACAAGGACAAACATTAAAAATAGTTTTTATTTGAGAGCTATTATTGCTTTAAATGCTGTATGAAATTGGAATTTGGGTGACATTGGTGGTTTAAGTTGCAATGTGAACCTTAAGGGAGTTATGGGATGGTTGTGAATGGTTGTGTGAGTGTATATGAGTATGGTTGTAGATCACCGAATGATTGCACCTTTAATTTCGTTGTACTATGTACAATGACAATAAAGTATATTATTATATTATTATTATTATCTTGCCACTTCACCACGAGTGCGCCACCACCCTCACTCTAGCCATCCTAGCTCTAACTTCATCCTCTGTAGCTCCGGGGTATACTACGGGGCCAGTTTGCTTTGAGGGCGAAGAGGGCGCCAATCATCCACCAGCACTTCCAATGAACCACCGGGGGGGGGGGGGGGGATCAGATCCTGCAGAGAATCCTGAAGCTGACTAGGGTCCATTAAGCTCTGTGGGTGAGCATCAATGCGCTCGCTGCCTAAACAGGGAGGGTTTGGTGTGCTCAGCCAGACCTTAAGGGCAAAGCGGTCGGACCGTGGTACTGCATCAGCAGTTTCCAGATCCACATTTATCCCCACCCCAAAAATCAGGTCCAGTGTGTGGCCCACTTGATGCGTGGGAGTCAATATAAATTGGGAGAGTCTGAAAGCCTCCACGGACGACACTGGGTCCCTGACTTGAGAGGATGCCGCATCATCCACGTGAACGTTGACCTCCTCCCGGCCTGGGGTACTCCAGTGCCCGGTGTGATAACTGACGAAAGGACAAGCAGGCCATTGTCTTCGGTTTGGTTTGTTCCCCCAGGCTGAAATATTTTTTTTTTGGGGGGGGGGAATAAGGATGCTGTCTGGGGAACAATTTTTGCTTGGGGAACTTGAACAGATGCTATTCCAGCAGTGTAGGTGTGTGCGCCGTGTTTGTCTGCGGCAGCAAAAATAGCCCGGAGCCCAGGGGCACTTTGCCAAGCAACAAATTTTTATTCCGTCATCAGCTCCCTCGGACTCGGAGCCCGCTCGGCCATTGCACGTGACAAAATGGGCTGCAGTCCACGGAAGTTTACGCTGGAATAAATTTCAGTACTCTTCGAAGTGTCACCAGATTCTGGAACAGATGTGGGCTTGACCGTTCACTGGTTTTGCTTGTTAAGCATAAAGGGAAATGTCTGTGCCCAGCCAGGAAGGAGCACGCTTAAATCTTGAACTGAGCAGGCGGGCCTGACAAAAGACAAAGAAATGCCTGTTGGTGTTTGACTTTAATGCTCGAATTTGAGTATTTTAAGAACAACGTTTGGGTCCAGGGGCACCTTGAAGACCAACAAAGTTTAATTCCGGGTATAAGCTTTCATGTGCAAGTGCACACGAAAACTTATACTTTGAAATAAACTTTGTTGGTCTTCAAGGTGCCCAGTCTGGACTCAAACTTTCTTCTGTTGCTTCAGACCAACACAGCTACTCACTTGAGTTACTCTGCTTAGTTAAATTCTCAGCACGGGCATTCTGATCCAGATCAGCGTGGTATGCAAGCGGCTTGCTCTAAGGCATTCCGAGATGGGCATTCACAAAGGTGCCCTTGTTCTTGGGGCTTCAGGGCTCCCCAGGTTATCCTGGCTTCAAGCAAAACTGTGAATTCGCTCGACTACAACTCACTGTCAGAATACATTAATCTGAGCATAATCTAGAGCAAGCCGCATTTCAGAGTGATACGGCGCCCTGTCAGCACTCATCTCGGACTCAAATATTTCACTCTTCGTTTTACTTTGGTTTCAAGCATTGGCACAGATTTGCTCTTTGGGCCATTTAGAAAAGACTGTTCTTGGTGGATTCTCTTTGCTGGCTGATTACAAAATCACAAGGATAAAATGAAACCGAGGTTAGTAGACGGAGAAACCAATGGATAGGTAGCTCTGTGCTGTGCAATTGTTATAGTCCCCGTCACTTTGCCAAGGAAAGATCCCAGATTAGCACAGTTTGGTTCCTAAAGATGTGTGCACTTCTCAATAGCAGGCTGAATAAGAGCATCAAACCACTGTTTGAACTCTTAACTCATGTAGTTTTTAAAAAAAAATCAATTTATATTTCCGTCAAACAGACAGAAGCTTGAATGGAGAGGATGCCATGGCCGTGCGAGTTCTGTCAGGCGCCATCTTGGAGGCATTTCCCCCTCGCCATGTGTGGGAAAGAAAGGCTGCGTCGTAGGCGGGGCCTGCCATCCTCCCTGCTTAGGCATCCTTTTGTGAAGAATTAGTTTGGGGCGTGTGTGTTGCTTGAGGAATCGAGGCGCCCCTTCCGTGTGGCCTTGTCCAGACGACTGCTGAGTGGAGTCCTGGAGGGAGCCGTGTGGCCCTCATCACAGCTGCCGGCCCCCCCCCGTGGCCCGGCCTGGCCCAGCTTCTCTCCTTGCTGCCTGCCTTGGGCTCCGTCAGGAGCCTCTGGCATCGACCAGGGCCCGGGCCTTTTCCCTCGTGGCTCCGGCTCTGCAGGAGGGGCTCCCTGAAGAGGTGGGTGGGGGGACTCCTTGGAGGTCTTTGGGAGGCGCTGCAGGGCCTGCCTTCTTGCCAGGCTTTGGGGGGGCGTTGGAATGACAGGCATCTTTTAAGGGGGGAGATGTGAGGTTTGCTGTTTTATTTTTTGTTTTAACTGTAATTTTTTTTCCTAACTATGACTGCAAGCTGCTTTGAATTACAAGGAAAGGTGAGATATGGATGAAGAAGTAAAAGAGTAGGTTTTTCTCTACCCAGAGGAGTCTCAAAGCCGCTTACAATCGCCTTCCCTTCCTCTCCCCCACAACAGGAACCTTATGAGGTAGGTGGGCCTGAGAGAGTTCAGAGAGAACTGTGACTGGCCCGTGGTCACCCAGCAGGCTTCAGGTGGAAGAGGAGTGGGGAATCGAACCTGGTTCTCCAGATTAGAGGCCTCCATTCTTACCCACTACACCATGCCGGCTCTCCCATTTTAATAAACAAATAAAATGAAGTGCGGCTGCTTCCAGGGAAGCTCTTTGTAGTCATAAGGCAAATCACTTGGACATGAGCGCTGTATAAATCTTGGGGGCGGTCCAGGAAGTGGCCCAGGCTTCCTGAAGTCCATCCATTGCAGCAGCAGCAGATGCAAAGGCACAAGGCACGATGCTTCCCGTCAGGTGCAGATCAGCTTGTTATTCCAGTGACCCCTTTCTTTGTGCTCTCCTTCAAAGGCGTTGGTGCAATGCGTTGAAACCCTGCTCTTCTGTGTCCACAGATTGAGATAAAACTGAAGAAGCCCGAGGCCGTGCGATGGGAGCAACTGGAGAGAGAGGGAGGTTCTCCGAAGCTGAAACATTTCACCCCAGGTCTGTGAGTTCATGCCTGAACATTCATGTCTTGTTAACCCTCGTCTAGCATGCTTGCTGCTGGGATCATATTCACGAAGGCCCCTTATTATCGACTGTTCAGCTGCGGTAGAATCGGATGCCTTCGGGTTGCGCAGGATGCAAATATGCAAGTTTGTTAGATAAGCATATGGAGCAGAATTCCATCAGAGGCTATTAGCCCCAAGGTATAGATAGGAATTCTCAGGCTGGGGCAAGGGATGCTCTGTATTCTTGGTGCTTGGGGGGGGGGGGACAGTGGGGGGGCTCCTGGGGTCCCGGCCCCCCTGCTGGACCCTCGTGTGGCATAGGGCTCCTGGTGTCCCGGCCCCACTGCTGGACCCTCTGATGGCACCTGGTATTTCTGGCCATTGTGTGACCCAGAGTGTTGGACTGGATGGGCCATTGGCCTGATCCAGCATTGGCTTCTCTTATGTTCTTACGATCCCTGGGTTGCGTTTTATGCTCTTTGCTGCTCCCCCCCCCCTTCTCTCATGTAAAAAATCTTAAGAATCTCGGGGCAATAGTAGGTAAAAGGGGAGGAAATCCATGCCTTGAGAAGTGCCCACTGTTTGGGGTGTAGCGCTCAGAGAACATCCGCGTGAACTGTTCAGTGCCTGGTATGGTCTCTGGCTTTGGCCCAGGACTGCCCCTCCATTCATCTACGCCTGGCTATCTGCTTTCATCTCAGTCAGTGTTTTCCACCTCTCGTGCTTCAGCGGTATACTACAAAGCGATTCCGTGATCTGTTTCTGTGTCCAGCTTCTCTAGATCCATTGTCGTCCCGTTTTGCATGGATATGTTTTGGGTCCCAGGATCTAGTGCTGTATACAGAGATGCCTGGGCCCGGCTAGCTCATCCGTGCTTTTGTGCCCCCCCCCCCGGCATCAGCCCTCTTTTTTCCTTAATACTTAATAGGGAGCCAGTGTGGTGTGGTGGTTTAGAGTGGCGGACTCTGATCTGGAGATCCGGGTTCCATGCCGCACTCCTCCTCCGCAGGAGGCCCGCTGGGTGACCGTGGGCCAGTCCTAGTTCCCTCAGAGCTCTCGCAGCCCCACCTCCCTCACGAGATGCCGGTTGTGGGGAGAGGAAGGGAAGGCGATCGCAAACCACTTTGAGACTCTTTAGGGTAGAGGAAAGTGGGGTATAAAAACCCAACTCTCCCTTTTCCTCTTCAATTCTTGATACTGCAGTGTGTCTGTTTTGTCTTGCTAAGCCTGAGACGTTCAGCAACAGTCACTGGACAAAGGAATTATGGCTTGTCTCCGTGGTCTGGCCTGGGATGACTCGTATAGCCATTGATTTTGCCATTTCAGATGCCATGCAATATCCATCCTCCTCTCATTATACAAGGAACTGGGACAAACTGGTGGTTGAGATCAAAGAGGAAGAGAAGAACGAAAAGCTGGAGGGTGATGCTGCTTTAAACAAACTTTTCCAGCAGATCTACTCGGATGGTACTGATGAAGTGAGGCGTGCCATGAACAAATCTTTTGTAAGTTATCAGCCTCGTTCTAACCACTGTTGACTGTGCTTCGGTAAACTTATGGAGTGGACTGGAGACACATATGGAGCAGAGGTCTGTTGGTGGCTATTAGCCACAAGGTATAGATAGGAACTCTCAGTCTGGGGCAAGGGATGCTTTGTCTTCTTGGTGCTTGGGGGGGGGGGAGAACAGTGGGAGGGCTTCTAATGTCTTCCTGGCCCCACTGGTGGACCTCCTGATGGCACCTGGTGTTTTTGGCCTCTGTGTGATACAGAGTGTTGGACTAGATGGGCCATTGGCCTAATCCAGCATTGGCATCTCTTATGTTCTTACGATCCCTGAATTGCGTGTGACATCTAAGCGGGGCCCGAGTCTTCCCCTCTGCTATGCAAAATGTGGAGTCTTTTCTTTCCTCTCTCTCTTGCATCCGGATGGAAGTGAATTCTTAAATTGTTTTTATGCATTTTATATATTGTAACTTATATGCACTTTGTGCTCATGTAAGCCGCCCTGAGCCCGCTTGCAGGAAGGGCGGGGTATAAATGTAATGGAAATAAATAAAATAAATAAATAGCCACAAATTATAGGTAGAACACTCTGTCTGGGGCAGTGATGCTCTGTATTCTTGGTGCTGGGGGGGGGGCTTCTAGTGTCCTGGCCCCACTGGTGGACCTCCTGAGGGCACCTGGTATTTTTGGCCACTGTGTGACACAGAGCGTTGGACTGGATGGGCCATTGTCCTGATTCAACGTGGGTGAGTGATGCTCTGTATTCTTGGTGCTTGGGGGGGGGGGCAACAGTGGGAGGGCTTCTGGAGTTCTGGCCCCACTGGTGGACTTTATTTTATTTATTTATTTATTTTGGGATTTATATCCCGCCCTACCCATACGGCCCAGGGTGTTGAACTAGATGGGCCATTGGCCTGATCCAACACGGCTTTTATGTTTTTAACGTGTTGTGACTGCAAATCTGTTTCACAAAATGGAGTTCTGTTCTTGGTTCTTTCGATCTGACTCTATAGTGGCTAGAATAACCTGCTTCAGAGTCCCTGTTTCTAAATGCAATTTTAATATCCATTCCCTTCTTGTGGGAAGAAGGAATGAATGGAGTTCAGTAATAGCTATCTGGAAAGTGAACTGCAGAATACTCATTTCCCAGACCTCTTCTCTTACCCTTTAAAGAAAAATCAGGTGTTTGTTTTTTAGGTCTGCCACACACTCCTCAGTGGGTTGGATTCCGTTATCTGCCTGCGTCTGGTGTTAGCGGGTTCCAGTGTTTGCCACATCCCCCTCCTGCCAGTAGTCCCTTCCCCTGGGAGAGCTGAGGTTTGTTCTTCTAGCAGCATCTGACACCACAGACCATCAGTGGCCTGGGTCTTCTTCTGGCAGACTGTACACAAATTGCTTGTGCTGGAGAGGCAGAATCATCAGAATGGAATCCAAACAGTGCTTCTTCTTCAGAGCTCTGCCCGGACTCCAGTGCCCTTGTTTTGGTACAAGGCCCCTGAATGAATTGTTGCCATCAGTATGCTGAGGACACCCCTCTGTTATCTGTCACTCACTAAGCTTCCAGGAGTGAGACAGGATGCGGGACCAGATGGACCACTGGTATGATCCAGTGGGGCTCTCCTTGTATTCCTTTTTGTTTATTGGTGGGTTGGAGGCATTTGCTGGGCACACTAGGTTTGGGTGCTGTCAGGGAGGGTCCGGTTGAATTTTAATATCTCTCTCTCTCTCTCTCTCTCTCTCTCTCTCTCTCTCTCTCTCAATATTTGCAGATGGAATCTGGTGGGACTGTTCTGAGCACAAACTGGTCTGATGTGGGTAAAAGGAAAGTAGAAGTCAATCCTCCAGATGACATGGAGTGGAAGAAGTTCTGACCTGTTCCTGTGCCACCCACATGCATTGTGTGTGAACAGAACATCCTTGGGGCTGAAGCAGTGAATATTTTTATTTTATTTTTGGGAGGATTGTTGCCGTCTTCATATGTTCTACACGCTTTAGGAATTCCTTAATCTGCAGGTTTAAAAGGTGCGATCAGGAAGCTAAAGAGCTGAAGTTTGTTGCCACTCCCGTGCACGAAGGGGCTTTTTTGTGATATCCCAAACCCCAGGTCCTAACACCCATTTTTTTTTCCTGCTGGGCTGGTTAGTTGTGCATTCAAGGGACTCTTCAAAACCTTCAGTGAACGACTTAGGATTGTTGCCTTATTAACTGCACACTATGTCTGTTAAATTATTTGCTCTAGTGACTTCGGGGTCAATGCACTTCTCAGCTACAGTGTTAAGATTGTTCTAATTCTGTGTACAAATAAAACTGTAAAGAGAGAGCTTTTCCCACAAAGTCAGCCTCATTCTGATTCGATCAAACAGAAACAGTTGTGGAAAGCAGATGGTCGCTTCCAGAACTGCCCTTCCTGCGGGCGTGCCTTTTGCATGGCAAAAAAGAGAACCAGTTTTTATTCTCAGTATCACTATTCAATTTCAGTGAAAGTATTTTCTGTAAAAACATATCAGAAACAAGCAGATTCAGAATGTAGCAGGAGAAGAGGCTGCTCAAAATAAACACACCCCAATCTTTGCAGGCGTGATCCAGTTATTTCTCAGAGGACCCTCAGATTGAATAAAGGTTATTTTCTTTAACAGATTTTGTCTGTTTTTGCAACTAATTAGCAGACTTTACTGACTTGGCTGCGGGTCACAGTTTTGTTACCCCGTTTTCTAACAGTCTGAACTTATGTGGCTGACAGAGCAATCTCACAGCAAGTTAGTATCCTTTGAAGATGATGGGTGGAACTCTGTTTCAGAGGCCCTTGTCCGTTTTAGGGGCAACCAGCAACTTTGTTAAAGCCAGCCTGTGGTCTGATGGATAGTATGCTGAATGAAAGCTGTGATCCCCGTGCACGGTGTGCTCAGGCGGGATTGTGGCGGCGTGAGGGGGGGGCGCAGCTGTTCTGCGAGCTCAGAATATCTCTGGGGTGTGAGCAGAGCTTTGTGCTTCCAGCCTCAGGCCTGAAGCTTCCGCTCATCCAAGGTTGGCTCATCTTGGACTTTTGCACCTTCGTACACTTGAAAATCTCCATCCAGTACACATCAGTTTCTTCAGCAGCTCTGTCATAGAGGTGCAAAATCACCTTTATCCTCACCACATTTCCACGACAACAAATTTCACTTTAAAGGCTATGCCTCAGTGAATTTGCGAACCTTCAAGGTGCCACACAGCTTCAGTGATGTCTGCCGCAGACTACCACAGGGGCTCATCTGGAACCTTCCCAAGAGCATTTAATACCTTAGATAAAGAATGTTTTCCAAAAAGGGCATCCAGTTGTTGTTTTTTTAAAGCTGCTAGACACTGCTGTTTCTTATATAATTTTTTAATTTCTTCTCACGTAGTTGTTAGACTGGATTATGTCAGTCTTACTGAGTAACTGTTTTTGTGCCTTAATTGAAACGATTGAAACCATAATAGCAACACGCAAGCTGTGATCTGATCTGATTATTTTCTGTCACTTTCTGATCCTCACCTGCCGTGGCTGTTTCCATGGGCTGGGCAGTGGGATTATTCTTGCGATCAACGTGATGAAAAACCAGACACGGCCAGGCTGAGTCTTTTTAACTCCACCCCATATGTTCAATGCTGCTAGTAGTGGTTAAGTGCGCGGACTCTAATCTGGGAGAGCCAGGTTTGATTCCCCACTCCTCCACTTGCACCTGCTGGATGACCTTGGGCAAGCCATAGTTCTGTCAGAGCTGTTCTTGAAAAAGAGCAGTTTGTGTCAGAGCTCTCTCAGCCCCACCTCCCTCACAGGGTGTCTGTTGTGGGGAGGGGAAGGGAAAGGAGATTGTGAGCCCCTCTGAGTCTCCTTTGGGTAGTGAAGGGCGGGGTATAAATCCAATCTCTTCTCTTCTTCTTCTTCTTCTATACAGAGCTTTTCCCCCTACCCAGACTGATTTGTTAAAATAAACTATTTTAAGGGGACTTGACTATCTCCTTGTCTTGCCTTTAAGCCTTGTGTATGTTGGTTTGGACTCTTCAGGACCAACATGGTACAAAATTGGGTGTGTCAGGAGGCTGTCAGCCGGGGGTCCCCAGCCCCTCTCAGCCTGCAGGCACCACAGTGTGGTGGGCACAGCTGCAAAATGGCTGCCACAGAAGGCAGAGCCAGCCACAGAATGGCTGCCGTTGCGTCCCTTCAGTCCCGCCGTGCAGAGCCTGGTGCTGTGGGGGTGGCAGGCGGCTCCCATCGCAATGTTTTAAAACGTCTGCACAGCTAGTCAGAAGCTTTGCTAGGCCCGAGTCCCAACTACCCTGCCTACGTTCTCAGAACCCTTGGCAGGGTCCATGGTGCCCGCAAGCAGTGTGTGGTGGGCCACTTCTGTAAGTTAAAGAAGAGCAAATACTGGTTTTTCTGCCCAAAAGTGTCTCTATTATTGAAGAACATCATGATGAGTCTGTGAGGTTGGGGAAGCCCCACCATGGAGTTTGTGTTGCCAACAAAATAAATAAATCTGAAAAGTTCTAGAACTCCAGCCACGAAAAGGAGTTTTGTGTCTCTGTGGGGAGGGGCCAGCCCAGTCCCTCGTGGGTCTTTTGTGACCTCTCTGCAGCTGGCAGCTCTGTTGGTTCTCTCCAGAGGGAATCTCGTGTTCAGCCCTAAGCCAGTTGGCACTGAAAAGGAGTCAGCCTAGTGTTCGAACTGCAGTCCCCCGTGTGCTCGAGGGCTTGCATTTCGGGTTGCTTGAAGGTTGTTTCCTCGTGGTGCAGCTGGCCCTTGCAATGCAGCTATTGACAGAGTGATGCAAAAAGGAGTGGTCGGAACTTTGTCACTCGGGGGGGGAGGGTCTTGGTCAGTGTTCCCTCTAAGCTGAGTTAGTGTGAACTAGCTCACAGTTTTTTAGCCTCCAGCTCACAGAGTTCTGTCTTTGCTCAGGAATGATGGCTCCAGAGCAAACTAATGTATGCAGTAGCCAAATCACTCGCTCACAACTTTAATGCCAATAGCTCACAAAGTAGAACCTTTGCTCACAAGACTCCACAGCTTAGAGGGAGCATTGGTCTTGGTCAGAGCTTTACCACACTGCTACTCGCTTCAGTCCAGATTCACATATGTCGAAAATCTGCGTTGCCTTCCATGGGTCATATGTTGCTTAAAACACAATGCAAAGTGGAGACTCACAGCCCAGAGTTCTGCAGTCTACCCACCATACCAGCCTCACTTCATTCACACCTCCAGCAGGATGGAGCCCTGGTCCCCTTCCGCCAGTGTGGCTGTTCCCAGGACCTGGCAATTCCAGCGTTGAATCTGATGACCCTCCAAACTGAGGTTCTCTCTGTGTTGCTCCTCCCACTCCTGTTCTTGAGGAGGGCCACACTATTCTCATAAGTGGATCTGTAGAATCAGAGTCATGGCATCAGCATGAATTTTATTCCAATTATTTTTCTATTGCGAGGGATGAGAGACCTAAGAACACACGAGCAGCCCTGCTGTGTCAGACCAATGGTTCAGCCGCCTTGGGCTTTACAGAAAGAGAGGATATAAGCACTTCAAATACATCTAGTTTAGCACCCGGTTTCCCGCCATGATCAACCAGATGCCCAAGGAGTCCTGCCTCCTGGGGCGCAGGAGCCAGTCCTCACAGGTGCACATCCAAAAGCACCCAGGTCTCCTGAATGTGTTCAAGCCATCATGGTTGATAGATATTGACAGGTTGGTCCCATCCCCCGTCTGATTATTAAAGTACTCTCCTGCCTTTCCTTGTGGCTCAAGGCCACTTACACCTTATAGTAACGTCACATTTTTAAGCCAACAAAATAAACCCTCCGCACAAAGGGTACCTTCAATTTATACTCCATTAAAAGCCCTGGCAAATATAATGGCCTTGCAGTGCCTCCTAAACATTTCTAGAGGTGGTGTCTGCCTCAACTCCTTCAGAGAAGTTGGACAGTGAAGGAAGCCGACAGGAAGAAAATTGATCCACTCAGCTGAACCGTTGGAGGAGAGTTTTACACATTCCATGGACCACCAAAAAGACAAATGAATGGGTTCTCGATCAATAGTACTTTGGTCACCATATGGGATAACAAGACTGACTAGAAAAGACAATAATGTGAAGAAAAGTTGAAGGCAGCAGGAAGCATCACTGAACGTGAGGTGGATGGACTCAGTCAATGAAGCCACAAAGGCCCTCTGCTTGCAAGGCCTGAGCCAGGCTGCAGAAAAGGGCAGGAGTCCAGCAGCACCTTAAAGAGTTGCAAAATTTGTGGTAGGATATGAGCTTCCCTGAGTCACTGCTCACTTCTTCAGGCATCCAAACTTAGCCGTGACTCACAACGGCTCCTGCCCTGCCACAACTTTTCTTAAGTCTTCCAGGTGCTCCTGGACTCTGGCTCTTGTCTCCTGCTGCAGACAGACTGACACGGCTGCCCCTTCTGATCTGAGCAAACTCTCATCGATAGGATGTTTTGGAGAGTCTCCACAGGCCAGAAGTGACTTGATGGCACTTAACGCACACCCAGGGGCCCATGCCTGTGGCCATCCCTACATCCTCTGGCAGGGAGTCCTGCGTTTTAATCACTCCTTGAGTAAAAAAAGTATTCCCTTTTGTCCATCCTGAATCGATGGCCCTTCAGCTTCATTGCCCCTGACTTCTAGTGTTTGGGTTGAGGGAGGAAAGGTTCTCTTAGTCAACTCTCTCCACTCCATGTCTAATTTTATAAATCTCTATCCTGTCCCGTCCCCCCCCCACCTTAGTCATCTCTTTTCTAAACTGAAAAGTCCCAGAGACTCCTCAGCCTTTCCTCAAAGGGCAGGGGCTCCAACCCCCTCGTCCTCTTGGTCACCCTCCTCTGTACGTTTTGTGATGCGGTGATCAGAATGGCACAGGCTGTTCCAAAGGAGGCCGCACCGTACATCTAGACTGGGGCATTACAATAGTGGCGGTTTTATTTTCAATCCCTTCTCTAGTAATCCTCAGGACAGAGTTTGCCTTTTTCACTGCTGCTGCACTTCCATTGAGCTATCCTCTATGACCCGAAGGTCTCTCTACCTCCCCGTCTCAGCAAGTCCAGAGCTCATTAACTTATACTTGGAGTTGAGTGGGGGGTTTTGTTCCAGGGTACATCACTTTACACTTACCTACACTGAACTTCATTTGCCTCATTGTTGTCCACTCACCCAATTTGTGGAAATCTTCCTCAAGCTCTTCGCAGTTGGTGGCCTTGGTTTCCACCATCCTGCATATTTGTGTGTCCACCTACAGTCTTGACCACCATACTGCCTACCCCAAGTTCCAGACCATATATGAACAAATTGATGGAGAAATGGTATTTTACCCTGACCCACAAACTTCCACTTCATTGGTGTGTTTGTTGGTTCCTGAGCCCATCTTGAGATAAACATGACACCAGAGTTTTGATCCTGGACACATTCCAAGAGCCCCATTGTGGTGACTCCTTTCCATCTTTATTGGGGCATCCCTCCAAGGCCCTCTGGCTATGGTGGCTGCTAATGTGTCCCTTTTGGATGGAGAGTGTCCTGTACCTTTTGGTCTGTGACATCTGGAAACCCCCACACACACACACAATAGAAGGAGTGCGGATAAATGGTCTGTATGGCAGGCGCTCACCTTGTTGCTACCAGAAACATTACAATGATGAGACTATACAGATTACAGTACAGGAGTCAATCCAGCAATACTGCTTTACATAGACAAAAAGGGGGCAGAGTATCTCCTACTTGCTATCCTGGCAAGGGAAAACCTGGGAATCACCATTTCTCTGCTGGATGGGAGACACTTGAAATGGGGCAGCCTGGAAAGGAGCTCTCAGCTGTCTCTGGGCGTTGTCCAGCTTCAGTGCTGGGGCTGTGTGACCCTGAACACAGATTTAGCCTTGGTGGAAATGACGTCCCACTGTTTCCCACTAAGGTTCCACCGGAGCAGCTGAGAGCAAGCCTGCTTCGGAGGTCTCACGACGGGGGCGGGGGGGGAGGAATAATGAAAGAAAGGTTTACTGTAATGCTCACATATTCTTAGCATCTGGTGATCTTCCAGTCAAGTTAAATTAAATTAAGGATGTATTAGCAACTTGTCAAGTTTTCTACAATGAGCTACAATGGCTTCTGTTTTTGTCTTGGCAAACGTCCCTATAGATAAAAACAAATCCAAGCCTGTAACGAGTTCCCAGCTTCAATTAAATGTGTTTTCACCACGCGGCTTAAGGCAAAAGAATTGTGTTGATGCACACACACAGTCCGCCTGGAAACACAGTATGTGCTGCTCATATGGTTCTTCCACAAGGGGAAACCTGTCCTCATTCAGCTGTGCTTTCCATTTCATTTTCCCTCCAACCTGGATCTGATATTTCGGGCAACCAGGCAATTGTAGGTGTCTTGCTGAGGGGCACTAGAAGCTATCAGAGTCATGCCACCAGCCATCTCCTTTTTTTAAACATTTTGTGTTTTCTATTAGAACTAACAAGGCATTTAATCCTGGCGACTTGCTGTCTTTATCCATTCTTGGAAGCATCTGCATTCGGTGCTGGTGAAAATGAGCGTGCAATTGAAATCTGAAAGCTGCTCAAATAGGACTGGGCTGGCCGCTCTTGGCAGAGGAAGTGGCAAAGAGGAAATAATTCGATTCCTGTGCTGGAGCCGCTTGTGTCATTCAGATGAGCTTTCCCTGCGTCAGGGATGTCTCTGTTGCAGCCTACGTGCGGCTGACCAGCGCAAAACCATTTAATGTGAGTCTGTCATTGTGCAGTGCTAAAAATTACTTCTGTAACAGAACATGAAAATGAACAAATTTGGAATTAGGACATATGATTTCCCTCTGGTTCTCCCCGTGCATTAGATGTGTATGTGCGTAGATGAAAATTCAGGAACCAGAAAACCACAAAGGCAGCAGCGTTCCATTGTGAGAAGCTAATTCATAAGAGCGTTTTAGGGAGGAATGTACACAGTATAGACAGATCCCCACCCTAACATTTTAAAGGCCAGAGTATGAAGAAGAGGTGCCTGAGCAAACCCTTCTGAAACCCAGTTGCCTGGCAAACGGATGTCTTTCAGCATTGTCACCCTGACCCGGCTGGCCCAGTCGAAGCTGGCATCCGGATACCAGCTGCCGGGGCCCAGGGGTTCTCTGCTGTCCATCTCTCTCTCTCGTTCGCTAGAGCTCCGCTGTGCTCCCAGCTCTGCTGTGCTTCCCACTCACTGCCCAGCGCCATGGGGGAAAGGGCTGCAGGCAGAGGTGAGCATGGGCAGTGAGAGCGCTCACAAGTGGACGGGGGAAAGGCACACAGGCACTTGGGAAGCTTGTGGGTGGGGGGAAGGAAGGTGTGGGTGGGGAGCTGGTGGTGGGTAGAAGAGGGGAGGGGGTCCCTCAAAGCCTGGAAAGCAGCCCTGAGCCCAGGCTAGCCTGATCTTGTCGACTCTTGGGAGCTAAGCTGGGTCGACCCTGGTTAGTACATGGATGGGAGACCACCAAGGAAGTCCATGGACTCTATGCAGAGGCAATGGCAAACTACTTCATCTCTTGCCTTGAAAACTGCTACTGGTAGGGTTGCAAGCTTCAGGTTGGGAAATACCTGGAGATTTTGGGAGTGGAGCCTGAGGAGGGTGGGGTTTGGGGAGAGGACGGACTTCAATGGGATATAACATCAGGAGAGCCCCGCTGGGTCAGACCAGGGAGGGTCCCTCTAGTCCAGCCTCCCGTTTCACACAGGGGCCAGCCAGTCCCTCTGGAGGGCCAGCACCAGGGCAGAGAGGCCGAGGCCTTCGCCTGATAAGGACATCAGAAGAGCCCTGCTGGGTCAGACCAGGGAGGGTCCCTCTAGTCCAGCCTCCCGTTTCACACAGGGGCCAGCCAGTCCCTCTGGAGGGCCAGCACCAGGGCAGAGAGGCCGAGGCCTTCGCCTGATAAGGACATCAGAAGAGCCCTGCTGGGTCAGACCAGGGAGGGTCCCTCTAGTCCAGCCTCCCGTTTCACACAGGGGCCAGCCAGTTCGTCTGGAGGGCCAACAGCAGGGGAGAGAGGCTGAGAGCCAGTTTGGTGTAGTGGTTAAGAGCACATACTGTAATCTGCTACAATCAATATAGAATACCCTACAGATGAGCACATGAAGCCACCTTGTAGTGAAACCAGACCCTCGGTCCATCAAGGTCAGTATTGTCAACTCAGACTGGCAGCCGCTCTCCAGGGGCTCAGGGAGAGTTCGTTCACATCACCGACTGCCTAGTGAACCTGGGACCCTCTGCATGCCAAGCAGAGGCTCTACCACTGAGCCACAGCCCCCCTTCCTGGTTGAACTTGGTGGGGCAGCTAATGAAATCAGGCAGAGATGACCTTCCACAATGATAAAACACCCATTTTAAAATTGACCTTAGATAGTATATTGTCTTTTTGCAAGGAAAAAATCATTTAGTAGTTCATTTGAGTTTGAGGGAATGCCTTCCAGAAAAATGGTTGGAATTTCCTGTAAGGGCTAACTTTTAAGACTCTGGTCTTATTTCTGTTGTGTTTTTTTTTTTAATGGTTGATTGGTAACCCTTGATGTTGGCAAAGGACGATACAGGAATCTAGATAATCCAACCTCTGATGCAGAAGCCGCGGGCTTGCGTGGCCCCCCTGCCTTATGACTGAGTCTTTTCCATGCTGTGAATCCAAACCCGCATCCAAACCCCTGCTGTTCTTTTTGTAAAAGTAATTGGAATAAATTACTGCACCCAACTGTTGCCTGGTGTGTCCCAGCTGTGTCTCTTTCTCCCTCTACCTGCTTGAACAAAACGCGAATTCCTCAAAAAAAGGTATCTGCTACTGAGACCAAGTTTGCAAATTTTAAGTCAGTGTTTGACGTTTACCACTTGCAACATTTATTCAAAAAGTAGGATTTTTTAAATTATCCGCTTGCAACTTCTGACTGTGTTTTGAATGCCTTACTGCTCTCCTCCCGTAATTGACGGGTGTCTGTTCAAACCATAACAGTGATCTATCTCAAAGCTCCCCAACCCCCATGGCATCATAGCTGACAAATGGGAGAACACGGGTATCGGATTATAATCTACAATTGTAATGTACTCTGGGGCTATTCAACTGTTATGTTCCTACTCTCTACTTAACCGTCCTCTAGGACTGGCGCTTGCTAGTAATGACCTAGAACCAGGGGCGCAGGTCACAGTGCCATGACGGTGGTCCTGAAGAGCTCTTGAGCGTCACCATTCAACAGCCCCCCCCCCCCAGGTCTGGCTTCTGGCCACACAGAGCTTGTTCTCTGGTCTACCTCCTCCCCTCCCTGGCAACTCCCTGGCAAAAATGAGCTGTAATTGGTTCCTAACAGCTTCATAATGACTTGGGGGGTTCTTTGTGAATAACAACAGAGAGCAGCTTCACTTAAGATTTTATTTGTCAAGCACTACGTGATTGAAAGGCTCTGCCAAAAGCGGAGCGCCTCTAATTGGGCCCCACAACTGTGTCAAAACAGAAGGTTTTCTAAAGAGAGGCTGGACGTCAATTTCTAAGCAAGCTTTTATGTGGTGAGACTTAATTCATAAACAAAAAGGGTAATTCTGTTTGAGACTTAAGACATTCTTTTTTTCTTTTTCTTTTTCCAGCAGGGTTGAAGAGGGGATGGTTTGCTAAAAGGTAAATTTCTAAGCTGCACGCTTGTTTTTGTAAAACTACGGAAACCCTTGAGGGTTTTAATTGATTTACATCTACAAGGGCTGACGTTCAGTTTCTGAAACATACGGGGGAGGGGGGAGCTGCGTAGTGATTCTTTGGCTGTGGTCTCAGGTGCTCCCTCCCGTCACAGGGCTACTTCATACAACCCCCAAGATGCGGGCAACCCACCAGCTGCAGGGCATGATAAGGCGGCATGCGGAGCGGCACCCTTGGTAATTGTAAGGCCAGGGGTAGTAGCCCAGGAGAGGTTCGCAGATCCGCTGGCAATGGGTGTAGCTCCGCCTGCACTCGATACAGCAGACTCCTTCGTGGTCTAGCCGTGGGTCAAAGGTCATCCCTTCACCTTCTAGCTGCTGAAATTTAAAACATAACAGATGCTGGTTTAGATGGCCCAACATTTGCACTCTCTCAGTTCTTGCAAAAAACAAACAAACAAGACTGTTGTCACACTCTAGCACAGAATTAGGGGCTCGCGAATTGAATGGGAACGTCCATTAAAAATTGTTAAGTAACATACAGAGAACAACTTAAGGATACCTTGTCCAGCCCTGACCTGAATGACCCAGGCAACCTGATCTTACCCAGTCTCAGAAGCTAAGCAGGGTCTGCCCTAGAATCATAGAGTTGGAAGGGACCTCCAGGTCATCTAGTCCAACACTCTGCACAATGCAGGAAATACACAAATACCTCCCCCCACACCCCCAGTGGCCGCTGTTCCACACCCAGAAGGTGACAAAAAACCTCCAGGATCTCCATCCAAATTGGCCTGGAGAAAAATTGCTCCCTGACCCCAAAGTGATGATTGGCATTTCCCTGGGCGTGTAAGAAAGGGCCACAAGAACTAAGCACTGAGGCAACCCTTCCTGCCCTCCCTCTCATGTGCTGTCTAAGTTCACACAATCAGCAGTGCTGTCAGATGGCCATCGAGCCTCTGTTTGAAAACCTCCAAAGAAGGAGAGTCCACCACCTCCTGAGGAAGCCGGTTCCACTGAGGAACCGCTCTATATGTTGTAGGTATGTAGGGCTATCTTTCGGCTATGCTCCTGCAGAGTGCAGGGGGTTGGACTAGACGACCTGCAAGGTCCCTTCCGACTCTAACATTCTATTCTATTCTATTCTATTCTATTCTATTCTATTCTATTCTATTCTATTCTATTCTATTCTATTCTATTCTATTCTATTCTATTCTATTCTATTCTATTCTATTCTATTCTATTCTATTCTATTCTATTCTATTCTATTCTATTCTATTCTATTCTATTCTATTCTATTCTATTCTATTCTATTCTATTCTATTCTATTCTATTCTATTCTATTCTATTCTATTCTATTCTATTCTATTCTATTCTGTGCTTGAAGAGGGACATCATATCACCTCTCACTCATCTCCTCTACAGGCTAAACAGACCCAGTTCCTTCAACCTTTCCTCATAGGACTTGGTCTCCAGACCCCTCACCATCTTTGTTGCCCTCCTCTGGACATGTTCCAGCTTGTCTATATTCTTCTTAAATTGTGGTGCCCCAAACTGAACACACTACTCTAGGTGAGCTCTAAACAGAGCAGAGCAAAGTGATCCTATCACTTCATGTCATCTGGACACTATACATCTTCGACATGGTCTCTGTGCTTCACACCCATCGGATACAGTGCGCCTGCGCTGGATCGATCGGCACTGTAGCAAGCTCTTAACGGATTTTCGCGCCCAGACCTCAGGCATGTGCAGGAACCCCACCACGCATGCCCAGAGGGGTGGACGCGGACATCCCACCAGTTCCTTCAAACCGCCGCACTTGAAGCACCTTCCTTTTGTCGGTCTGATTGGTAGCTATTTTTCCTCAGAGGCTCTTCGGATTTCTCTTCAGTTTTCTTTATTTTTTGCTTTTACCTTGATTTATTTGTTGTTCTCTTTAAAAAAAAAAAAAAAGGACTTTATTTAGTTGAGGGGGACGTTTTTCGTTTACCTCAGTTTGGCCTTCGCCCCCCCCAACCTCTTTTTCTTCTATATTTGTTTATTTTATGGAGAAGAAGTGGGGCTTTTTCAATCGGTGCAAGGGTTGCGGCAGTAAGCTCGCTCCACCTGACGGCCACACCCTTTGCATTTTTTGTCTTGGCAAGATGCACCGACCAGAGTCCTGTCGACACTGTGCCAAGTTTTCTAATCACATAAAAAACAGTGGCGCGTCTCCGAGTAGCGCTACTGGAGTCGGCGCTAAATCCCGCTTCAGCCATGGATTCAGAAGTGCCGGTAAGACCATTGACATGGACGGCTCTGGTATCAAAGCCCTTGTCCGACATCGTCCAATCGACATCGAAGCCTCCAGCACCGACGGCACAGTTCACTCCCGTGAAAAAGAAGCTGAAATCGGGCAAGGAGCACGTCTGCCAAAAAGGGCTCCTCTAAGGCCCTAAAGGTGACAAAATCTGGAAAAGTTGTGGGTCCTGCACCGGGTAATGCCCCTAAGGTGCCCCCCCACTCCAATGGCAGTATCGGCATCGGACGCTCCAGTCACTCCACCGATACTGACCATCCAGCGAATGGACTCTCCCATACACCAACTCGACCATGACACGCTGGTTGATATGCGTCCTTTCTCCGACATCGATAAGGTTGAGATCCTCAGTCATCCCCTGGGCACGGATCGCACATACCACTGCCAAGACAAGTCTCCCCCATCCTGGTGAGTACTTGAATGGGAGACCACCAAGGAAGCCCAGGATTGCCACACAGAGGCAGGCAGCGGCAAATCACCTCTGAATGTCTCTTGCCTTGAAAACTCTACAGCAGGGGTGTCAAAAATATGGCCCAGGGGCCAGAACTGGCCCGTCTAGGTCTGCGAGCAAGGAAGAGGAGGGTGGCGGCAGCAGCAGAAAGAGCATTAAAAAGACCTGCTAGAGGGCCCACCCCCCCTTCTTTCACTTGGGCCAGGCTGTGGACATGTGGCAACTACCCCCTCCTTCTCCTGTCAGAGATGGGAGGGGTGTCGCCTCCCCATCAGCGCATGTGCGTGCTGGGCCCCTGCCCCTTTACTTCAGCAGAAGCCGTCTCCTTCGCCACTGTTACCGCCACCTTCTCGTCCTCCTGTTTGCCTCTCTCTCTCTTTCTCTGTCCCGATGCTGGAGAAGAGGCCTTTTGAGAGGAGGGAAGGAAGGGGGGGGGAGTCATTATACGTGAAGGTGGTGGTGGTGGAGAGCGGCTGGTGGAAACCGATGTTGGGAGAAGTGCAGGAGTGGGGAATGCCAGAGGGTGTCCGGGAGGGAGGGGTATGAGGGACTGGCGGGAGGAGGGGCACGGAAGGGAAGGGCTGAGGTGTGTGCAATGAGCGGGGAGGAGAAATATAGCTGTTTGGGGGAAAGGGGAGGTACCGAGTGTGTTCGGGAGGGGTGGCAGGCAAGGGCAGGGGAGTATTTGGAGGCTAAGATAAATCAGGAGTCTTGAGCCACCTTAAAAGACTTAATGATCTTTTGTTGCGTCGTTTTTATTTTCTAGACATCTGGACCTTGCTTTTCTCCCCAGCTGGGGATCCAAAGGGATTTACAAATCTCGTTCTCCCCATCTATGTTTTTGTTCTCACCTTAAATGGTAGAGCGTCCCCTGCAACATGTTGTGCGCGATGACGTCACTTCCGGATGACATTGTCGCGGTGTTTACGCTTTGCACACACACCAAGGAGATCCCATAGAAGGACCGGGACCCCCCTGCCGGCATAACGGTAAGACCGGGCAACCCTGGTGGTCCGTGGGAGCAGACGTGAGATTGGGGGTGGGGGGTGGATTGGTGTGGAGGAATATCACAGAGGTGGTGGGAGAAGAGGGCTGATTTAGGAGTTCTGGCCATTGACAGGTGTCTGGTGGTGAATCCGTGGAGGGTTCGTTTTTTGTGGTGGGCTGGGCAAGTGCTGAGGGCGGTGGCTCCAGTTCCTTGGAGAGTTTATATCTATAAGCGGGGAAGAAACCCTGCTTCACACACAAAAATGCTTCCAGGGTTGCAGAGAAAAAAGCTGCTGATCTAGTGTAAGGGGGAAGTGTATTTTCAGAGAGGGACGGGGGGGGGGCTGGGATTACTTGTGGGGGGGATGGACAGGAAGAGTTTCTCTAAGGTGGGAGTCCTGCTCAAGGTGGATTACACACAGCGAATCAGTGCAGCTGATAAAATGGGACATTGACACTGCTCCCCACCTGCCAATGAAATGATACCTCGAATCGCAGGTAGGTGGGGGAGCAGTGTGATGCTGTGCTGAAGGATAAGATTTCCGAAGTTGGCATTGGCAAATTTTACCAGTTTTTGGGTCTGAATTACCCCCAATTTAAGGTTTATGCTTCTAAAATTGTATGTTTGGGACAACATATGTCTGTGAATAGCTCTTTTCTGTAATAAACTTTAATAAATCAAAAGTATGTTTCCAGCTTACAGATATACACCTAAACAGGATACTCAAGATTGCTACAGCACAGAAATTGACTCCAGTTTTTGTTGCAATAATTCAGAGCAAAAAGTGTCAGTTATCAAAGACTGTTAAATAAAGGAAATACTCTAAGAGTACTAATGTTTTAAACATGTTTGTGTTTTGAGTAAAAAATAATGTTAAATGGAAATGTCCAAGCCCCACTAGGGGTCCATGACTTCCAGGCCTGCACGCACACACACAAAATACTCAAAATAATAATAATAATAATAATAATAATAATAATAATAATAATAATACAGTTTGCCTGTGTCCTTTATAAAGTTTATATCTCAGTGGTACCTGGCAATACATTTTATGGCACACATGGCCTGGCCTGACAAAGTGACGATTATGTCAGATCCAGCCCTCGTAGCCAAGGAGTCGGACACCTCTGCAGGGCTGCCGTAAGTCAGCTGTGACTTGAGGGTAATATCCACCCCACCCCCACCTTGTCTAAACATCTGAAACCCTTACAAAAAGGGCCAATGTGCAAAGGCAAGCTACAAGAACAGGGGGGAAAGCTCAGTGATAATTTACAAAATAGACATAAAATATGATGGGGTGCTTGTGAATGTAGACGCAAACATACAAAAATACAAGAAGTAATTAAAGATCCATGAAAACTAAGGGATGACTTAACTTTTGACCCTGTGCCACTGCCTATTTAAAGAAGGCAAACAGATCAGAGATAAAGGAGTTGGTGGGGGTGGGGGTGGCAGAGCAAAAGCAGCTGGTTTCGATGAAGCTTTAGAAAAGATTCGGAAGAGTCACTGTGGCCAGAGCAGTGGGAGGGCGTTCATCCTTTATTTCGGACAACACGGAGATGACTGGTTTGTTAGTTTCCATTCCAGATGGAGAAGCTCTATCCAGTCAGTAAAAACAAGACCTGGAGCTGACTGTGGTTCAGATCATGAGCTACTCATTGCAAAATTCAGACTTAAACTGAAGAAAATCGGGAAAACCACAAGGCCATTCAGATTTGACCTAGATCGCATACCTGATGAATATACAGTAGAGGTGAAGAATAGATTCAAGGGTCTGGATTTGATAGACCCTGAAGAACTATGGACGGAGGGTTCGTGACATTGTACAGAAGGCAGCAATCACCACCATCCCAAAGAAAAAAAAATTACAAGAAAGAAATGAGGCTTTACAAATAGCAGAGGAAAGAAGGAAAGCGAAAGGCAAAGACGAAAAGGAAAGATTTACCCAACTGAATGCAGATTTCCAGAGAACAGCAAGGAGAGATAAGGAGGCCTTCCTGAATAAAAAATGCAAAGTAATAGAGGAAAACAATAGAATGGGAAGGACTAGCGATTTCTTCAAGAAAATTGGAGAAATCAAGGGAGCGTTCCATGCAAAGATGGCCATGATAAAGGACAAAAACGGTAGGGACCTAACAGAAGCAGAAGAGATTAGGAAAAGATGGCAAGAATACACAGAAGAACTATACAAGAAAGACCTCGATGTCCTTGACAACCACGACGGTATAATCAATGACCTCGAGCCAAACATCCTGGAATGTGAAGTTAAATGGGCCTTAGAAAGCATTACTAACAACAAAGCTAGTGGAGGTGATGGTATTCCAGCTGAGCTATTCAAAGTCTTAGAAGATGATGCTGTTAAAGTGCTGCACGCAATTTGCCAGCAAATTTGGAACACGCAACAGTGGCCATAGGATTGGAAAAGGTCAGTATACATTCCAATCCCAAAGAAAGGCAATGCCAAGGAATGTTCAAACTATCGCACAATTGCACTCATATCACACGCTAGCAAGGTCATGCTCAAGATCCTACAAGCTAGGCTTCAACAGT